>NC_073308.1:77629487-77641987 GCF_027595985.1 Sorex araneus
CGGCGGGAAGGGAGGAGGGACCGACGCCGCCCCACGGGCCCGGCGGCGGCGGAGCCGGCGCGCGCAGACCCGGCCACGGGAGCCGGACGCGCGGCGGCGGCGCGGGGCGCGCGGAAGGACCCCGCGGGCGCGGGGGAGAAGAGGCCGGCGGGCGGGCAGGGGCTGCCACCGCCCCCAACGCACCCTGAAGACCGAGGGCCCGCTCGGGCGCCACCGCGGCGGCGAGACGCACGGCCCGACGGCAGGGAGAACGACACTGCCCGACCCCCGCCCACCGACCGGAGCCGGTGGGGGGGGAAAATCCCGAACGGGTGTGGCACCGCCACGACCCCCGGCGGCGGCGCCGCGGAGAGACGGCGAGGGGGGACGAGAACGTCGGCACGCGGCCTCCGGAGACCCCCCTCGACCGACCACAGCGCGACACCCGGCTCCGCCGAGGGCCGCCCGGCGGCGGGTACGGACCGCCACCGGCCACGGGGAGGAGCGGACGGCGGGCCCCGGCGGGCCCGGAGAGCGAGAGCGCCGGCCGCGGGCACCACCGCGGCGGCGGGCGAGGACCCCCGAGCGCGGGCGAGCCGCGGGGGACCGGGACGACGCGGGCAGCAGCCCGACGGGCGGACGAGAAGCGGAGGAGAGGAGGCCCGCGGGGAGACCCGCGAGAGGCCGGAAACGCCGGCGACCCCCCGGCCGCCACACGGGGCGAGGCCGGAGGAGAGGAGGCGGCACGGGAAAGGGCGGGCCGGCCGGAGCGGGGGCGAGCCCGAGGAGCCCCGGGGAGGGAAGAACCCTCCGCGGGCCAGGCTCCCCCAAAACGCGGGGGAGGGCCGCGGCATCCGGCGTGGGGCGCCGCCGCCTCCGCCAGCGGCCCACCGCGGGAATCTCACCACCCGAGGCCTCCGAGCACAAGGGCGGTCCCACGGCAGCCGAAGACGGACGACGGCGACCGCCGCCGCCACCGAACGGGCAAGGACTCGAGCTTCGCCCGGCACCGACCGACCGGCCAGGCGTGGACGGGTCAGACACCCCCCGACCAAGCGCGCCTCCTCGACCGGCAGCGGAGTCGACCGACGGTCGCGACCGCCCCCCACCGCACCGACGACAGAACGCACGCCACCCCTCCGATCACCGCACGCACCTCCGACCAGAGTCCCCCCCGGGCTAAACGAGGCCCGGTCAGGCGGGGTCGGCCGCTCCAGAGGCACGACGGGTCCCGGCGGGCAGGCACGACCTGCAACCGGGCGAGAGAGAACGGCCGCCGCCGGCGGGCGACCGCGCGGGAGGAGGGCCACGGGGGCCGAAGCGCCCGCCCGGCCACCGCAAGGGCACACACAGCCTCCCGTGGGGAGGGCGGCCCGAGGGGGCCGGGGGGATCCGGGCCCGCGAGGGCCGGGGCACGCGGCACGCGCGCCAGACGGGCTCCGAGAGGAGCAACGAGAGCGGGAGGCGCCCATCGGGGCGACCGGGCCGCCGGGAAAACAACGCACGGGAATCCCACCGCCCACAGACCAGGGCGGTCCCGCGCCCACGCCCGGGACGCCGGCCGGCCCCGACGGCCGACCCACCCGCGCCCTCCGCCTCGGAAGCCACGTCCACACGCGTCACCGCAGCGCCCCGCCACCGGGGGCCCGGAGGGTCCAACGCCGACCACCGCCACCCGTCCCCGGCCCCACCGCGGGGCGGGAAGGGCCGACGGCGCCCAGAACCTCCGCGAGCCCGCACGCGCGGGCCGCAACACAAGCCTCTCGCCTTTCCTCTTCCGTCCGCCCGCCCGAGCCCTGACCGAGGGTCCCGGAGCCCAGGCGGCAACGTCCGGCACCCGGGGGGGCCGCCGCCACCACGCGGACCGCGCGGCGGCGCCTCGCTCGGCCGGGCGGCCGAGACGGGACCCCCCGAGAGCACACACCCCGAAGCCGAGGTCCGCAGCACCACCGCCGGCTGCGGCACCACACGGGGAACGGGAAGCGGACAGAGCGTTTCCCCCCCGCCGGGAAGCACGGCTCCCGCCGGGGGCACAGCGGGCCGGGTCAACAGGAGCACGGGGTCGCAACGGTGGCAGAAACGACACCCTGACCGCGCACACCCGTCCCACGACTCCGACCACACGCACGCGGGCCCATCCGGGCCCCGACCGCCAACCACGACGTTCCGACGCCCCGACGCCGGGACGCCAGCTCGGCCCGGCCCGACGGGACCCTCCCCCGACCCAGAAGGGGGAGGCGCGGGCCGCGGTAGGCAAAGAGCGAGCGCGCACGGCACCCCCCCACGTCTGAGGGGATGACGGCGGACCCCTCCCCGTCGCAGAGCGGCGAGGAAGGGAGGGCTCCACTACCGGTGGCTGACAGCGCAGGAGAAAGAGGGGCGGCGGCTGGGGGATGCGGTACCCCAAAGGCACCCTCGCGGATCGCTAGAGAAGGCTTTTCTCCACCGAGGGGGCGTCGCCCCCCCAACCCGGGCGAGCTACCACCTTCCCCTCCGGACTCCCCCGACACCGCGTGTCGGGGGGGTCTGCCGTAGCGGTCCGGCGGCCGGTCCCCGCCGGAGCGGGGCCGCGACCGCATCTCACGTGAGCGTCCGCGGTCAGGTCCGTCGCGTGCCGGGCCCGCGGGAGGGCCCGCCGCCCCTCCGCAGCACCCGGCAAACGGCCCCCGCCCACCGGGACGGGAAGGCCGGCTTCCACCCCCACGACGGGGGAAGAGGGGCGGAAGCCCCGGACCAGGCGAGAGAGAGCCCCAAAGGGGGACGCCTCATCTCCCAGAGCCCGGCGCGACGGCAACCCACCGACTGCCGCTCACACGCCCGCGCGCTAGTGCCAGTTACTGCGAGGCACGCGGGCGCCCGCCCGGAACGCGGAGGCCCTCCCCCGTCCACCGCCCCGCGGCGAACCGCAGAGGAGGCAACGGCGGGCGACCCCGCGACGAGGACGACCGGCTCGACCCCCCTGGAAGGCCAGGGGCCAACCGAAACCAGGAGGAGCCCGGGGAGGGAAGGACAACAAGTCCGGGTGACGGGGAAGCGACACCACCAACTCGGCCTCGGGCACCTGACAGGACGACCTGGAGCGCTCCAGGGGCACCACCGAGGACCGGGTGAGGCGCGGCCACGCGCGCCACCGCCGGGCGGCCCCCCCCACCGCGGGGGGGGCCCGCCCGAGAGGACGGGACCCCGCGGGGTCCCGCGCAGAGCGAGGATTGTCCGCTGCGTCAGACGACCCCGAAACCCGCTCCCCCGCCACGCACGGGGCCTGGGGGAGAGCGGGAAGAGCGGGATCGGGCCGGGGTCCGCACCCCTGAACGCCCCCACGGGGGTGGAGGAGAAGCGAGGGGCCCGCTGGCAGAACGAGAAGAGCGGTCCCATCCACGAGGGATGTCCGTCCCTCGCCTGGCGCGGCTTAGGCCCGGCCCGGGAGAGCGCACCAACACCACATCGATCGGCTGAGAGAGCGCGAGAGAAGCGAGGCATCGCGGAGTTCCCCCCCTGGCGAGGAGGGGGACCGAGCCCCGAAGGAGTGCGGGCAAAGGACAGCAACCCTCCGGAGAGGGGAGAGGCCCGTTTCAGCCTTCGCCCGCACTTCCGACTTCAGGGCAATGTCCGGCCCCGACCGGACCCACCCCCGACGAGAGCGAGGAGGACGCCTGACACGCGAGGCTGGGGGGGGGTCCGTTGGCGCCGAGGACACGGACACCGGGCTGGCCTCGGGCACCTTAGACCGGAGGAGCGACAGCCACGGCCGGGGACACCGCCCCCGGGTGCACGCGAGAGCCGGCGCACAGGGCCCAGGCGGGCGGCTCAGGCGGCGGGAAGCCAGGGAGGAGTCCTCAAGACAGGCCCCCAGCTCCTCACACGCACCCGGGGGAACGACCGGTCCCGATCCTCACGGCGGAGAGCCACCGAGAGAGAGCGTGTCAGCGTACATCTCGCGGTCCAATCCGGCCCCGTCACACCGGAAAAGGACCGTTGCCCGGAGCGGGACCGATCTGCTCCCTCCCGCGGCACCCTCTGGAACAGCGACCCGGCCACCGGCACCTGGGACAGCCCCATCGCCCAGAGTCCCGGAACTCCAGGGGACAACTGGTCGACCCCGTGACTCGGCAGGGTCCAAGCCGCGCCAGAAGCCACGCGCCGACCCGGTGGCGGCGGCGGCGGCGGCGGCGGCCGCCCGGGGAAAAGCGGACGCATCCCCGAGCGGATGGACGAACCCCCGCCCGCCCGAACCCCCGAGACACACACCCCGAAAGCCACCGGTCAGGACTCGGAGCGGACGGGGAGGGGGAGAGCGCGGCGACCACGCACGGGCGGGCGGGCGGGCGGGCGCCCGCAGCTGACGTCCCGCCTCGGAGCCGGCTCCGGAGGGCGAGGAGGTCGGATCATTAGCCCGGAAAGACCGGAGAATAAAAAAAACCTCTAAGTCCCCTTCCTTCGCGGCGCCGCGGACCAGGCGCCCCCGCGGGCTCACAGCCGGACCCCGTCACCCTCTCCCCGGCCCTCGTCTCACGGCGCCACCGGCCGGGCACGCGGGGAGAGCGGGTGCGGCAAGTCGCCATTCACCAAACACCGCCGTCACGCCAAGGTCCCCGCCCCTCAGAGCACCGGGGGACGCCACCGGGGCGGTGGGGAGGGGGCAGGTACCCGGAAAACGTCAGCCGCCGCCACCGCCGCCGCCGACGCCGAGGCCCGGTCGGTGGGCGCCCGTTCACCAGGTCCGCTCCGCGCCGCTCCTCTCCGGCCCCGGTCCGGCCATCGGCCCCACTCGGCTCCGGACCCTGGAGCGATGCACCCACCGCCGGCGGAGCGCCAGCGCGGGCGCCCGGGAAGACTCGGGGCCGCCGCGGACCGTGGAGCGACAGCGCCACCCACCGGCGGAGGGACGGATCACGCGCCCGGGCCGGGACCCGGGCTCGGGCCGGCCATCGGCCCCGCTCCGGGCCGCCGCGGGAGCCCGGAGCTACGGCGGCACCCGCCCGCGGAGGGCCGGGCCGCGCGCCCGGGCCGGGACCCGGGCTCGGCCCGGCCATCGGCCCCGCTCCGGGCCGCCGCGGGAGCCCGGAGCTACGGCGGCACCCGCCCGCGGAGGGCCGGGCCGCGCGCCCGGGCCGGGACCCGGGCTCGGGCCGGCCATCGGCCCCGCTCCGGGCCGCCGCGGGAGCCCGGAGCTACGGCGGCACCCGCCCGCGGAGGGCCGGGCCGCGCGCCCGGGCGGCCCCGGGCTCGGGCCGGCCATCGGCCCCGCTCCGAGCCGCCGCCAACACTGGAGCTACGCGCCACCCGCCGGCGAAGGGCTGGGCCACGCACCCGGGCCGATCCGGCCCTTGGCCCCGCTCCGGCCCGCCGCAGAACACCGGAGCTACGCGGTAAGGGCTCCGGCCGGCAGAGGGCCGGGCCGCGCGCCCGGGCGGCCCCGGGCTCGGGGCGGCCACCGGCCCCGCTCGGGGCCGCCGCGGACCGTGGAGCGACAGCGCCACCCACCGGCGGAGGGACGGATCACGCGCCCGGGCCGGGACCCGGGCTCGGCCCGGCCATCGGCCCCGCTCCGGGCCGCCGCGGGAGCCCGGAGCTACGGCGGCACCCGCCCGCGGAGGGCCGGGCCGCGCGCCCGGGCCGGGACCCGGGCTCGGGCCGGCCATCGGCCCCGCTCCGGGCCGCCGCGGGAGCCCGGAGCTACGGCGGCACCCGCCCGCGGAGGGCCGGGCCGCGCGCCCGGGCCGGGACCCGGGCTCGGGCCGGCCATCGGCCCCGCTCCGGGCCGCCGCGGGAGCCCGGAGCTACGGCGGCACCCGCCCGCGGAGGGCCGGGCCGCGCGCCCGGGCCGGGACCCGGGCTCGGGCCGGCCATCGGCCCCGCTCCGGGCCGCCGCGGGAGCCCGGAGCTACGGCGGCACCCGCCCGCGGAGGGCCGGGCCGCGCGCCCGGGCGGCCCCGGGCTCGGGCCGGCCATCGGCCCCGCTCCGGGCCGCCGCCAACCCTGGAGCTACGCGCCACCCGCCGGCGGAGTGCTGGTCGACCCGCCCGGACAGCCCCGCCAGGCGCCGGCACCCGGCTCCGAAGGCAACAGGACCTCCCCTATAAGCCTGCAGTTCCAATCTCCGCCGTCGGACCTCGTGGGGTGGCGCCTTGACAGCGGGACCAATTTCGATTGGGACGCCGACCTCCTGGAAGGCCGCCTCGGGCACTGCAACCGAATCGCTGCCGTCACCTCCAGAGGAGCTCCGGCGCCGAAGAAAAGCGGACGCCAGGTGGCGCCCGAGCACCCTCTGTGGGATCGCCATCCCCGCGCGGATGATGTGGAGGGAGACTAAGTCACACCGTCCCTTGCCTCGAGAAACAGACATCACGGGGCAGGGCCATCCGGGGACACAGGGTGTGGAAGGAGGACGACCCCCCCCACCCACACACACAGACACACAGACACACGGACAGACACACACACAGACACACACACACGCACACACACACAGACACACACACACAGAGACACCCACACACACAGACACACACACACAGACACCCACACACACAGACACACACACAGACACACACACACACACACACACACACTAAAACCCCACCCCACCACTCAGTACGTGTGCTTCATCGCGTGCACGCAGGCCCGCCCATTCTCTGTCTGTCTGTCTGTCTGTCTGTCTGTCTGTGTCCGTGTCCATCTCCGTCGTCTGCCTCTCCCCCCCCCAAGCCCCCCCTCCCCACCCCGTAACCTTCTCCTTCTCTGTGCATCTGTTTTGGGGCCACACGCCTGAGCCGGGCTCCGGGCATATCCCTGGGATGCCTTCAAGGAGTACTCCCGGCAGGGCTATGCATTCAGGGAGTACTCCCGGCAGAGCTCGTGGAACCCTATGGGAACTCCAGGGGTTGAACTCAGATCAGGGGCGTGTGCAAGGCTAGCCACCTCCCTGCTGCACTCCCTCTCTTCTCCAGCACCAGTCGCCAGCGCTCATTGCGGTCATTGTTTGCTTCTTTGATTGGATTGTTTTGGGTGGCCAATCCCCAGCCATGTGTTAAAATCACTCCGGACTCCTGGACTCTGCACTGAACTCACTCAGGGATAACCCCTGACGCGCTCTCTCTGTCTCTGTCTCTGTCTCTGTCTCTGTCTGTCTGTCTGTCTCTCTCTCTCTCTCTCTCTCTCTCTCTCTCTCTCTCTCCCTCTCTGTCTCTCTCTCTCTCTCTCCCTCCCCTCCCCCTCCAAAGTACTAGTTTGAAAACAGATTTGGATACTCTTATTGGGTGAGACAGAAGTACCATCGAGGTGCACCGAATGAAATCAAGCTCTGTTTTCTCTGAGGTGGCATGATGGTCAAGCGGAGGATCTGGGGGGGCCGCGAGTCACAGGGACATGACTCCTAGGCCGCTCTCTGCGGGTCATCCTGCGATTCAAAACCTCTAGTTCATCGCCTATTCACACTGGGTGGGACGCCAGAGCCAGAGAGAGCGCTCCACGGGCCGAGTGGATGCTTCGTGGGCGGGAGGGGAGAGGCCCAGGTTCCATCCTCCGGTCGAGGCCGTGGATCATTGGAACATATGCCTCTCTCCCCTCTCCCGTGGCCTCCTCCTCCTCCTCCTCCTCCTCCTCCTCCTCCTCCTCCTCCTCCTCCTCCGCCTCCGCGGGAGGCGGGGGCGGGCTGGACGGACAAGGCACCGAGAGCTCAGAAGATCCACCGAAGCCCCATGAACTTGACAAAAGACGAAAGGACCGGGGAGGACCCGTCTGTCAGGGGCCAACCTCCCCGAAGGAATAGGCATAGGCGACCTGACCCACGAGAGAGAGAGAGAGAGAGAGAGAGAGAGAGAGAGAGAGAGAGAGAGAGGAGAAGAGAAGAGAGTGAGCTTTCCCCTCCTCTGGGACACAAAGACGTTTGTTTTGGCCTTTGGCACCGGGTGCTGTGAGAAATGAGGAGGAGAAACGAGGAGGAGGAAGAGGAGGAGGAGGAGGAGAGAAGGAGGAGGAGGAGGAGGCTGCGGAAAGGAGCGATTCGCCCCCGTGGAGCTTTCGACCGAGGAACCGGCCCCGTGGCCTCTAGGGCGACCGGGCACCCGCCTCGGGAACAAGCACACCCTAGTCGTAGCCACTCGTGGAGCTAAATCCGGGACGTGAAGCGGTGTGGCGCAGCGGCGCCCACCACGAGTGGCGTGACGCACGGCCGCCCGCTCCTTTCTCTTCAGCGTTCCCGAGTCGAATCGGTCACTGTGAAGCGGCTGAGGCTTGCGGGAGTGCGGGCGGGCGGGAGTGAGTGAGTGAGTGAGTGAGTGAGTGAGTGAGTGAGTGAGTGCGTGCGTGCGTGTTTCACGTGGCTTAACACGTTTTAAAACGACCTCGAGATGGAGACGCGACTACAAGAACCGAAGGGATGCGTGAGGTGGCTGGGGACATAGGCGAGGGGTCCGGGGCTGTGCCTCGCCAGGATCCCCAGCACACCGCAGGTTTCCCGCCCCCCCCCCAGCACCGCCGCCGCCGGCAGCCTCCGAGCAGCCCCAAAACCTCTGCAAATTTCGTCTCCCAAAGTTTTCCGAGTTGCATGCATAGATTCGTCAACCGGACTCAACTCCATCAAGAGATTTTTCGTGGCGGGGGGCGGGCAGCGCGGATGGCAGGAAAAAAATAGAAACAGGAGTTAAGTAAGGCACCTGTGCCACACGTCACGTGAACTACGGGCAGCTACACCGCCCACGCGCGGCCCCCGCCCCGTGACCCCGGTTGGAATCCCTGGAGATGGACTGAGGGCTGGAGGGACCGAGGGGTGGGAGGGGCAGAGGGGCGGAGGGACCGAGGGGTGGGAGGGGCGGAGGGGCGGAGGGACCGAGGGGTGGGAGGGGCGGAGGGGCGGAGGGACCGAGGGGTGGGAGGGGCGGAGGGGAGGGGCGGAGGGGCGGAGGGGCGGAGGGACCGAGGGGTGGGAGGGGTGAGAGGGGCTGAGGGGCGGGAGGGGCGCGGGGCGGGCGGGGGGATTGGCGAGTTGGGCACACTGTTCCCTGCGAACAAAGCAAAGCTCTCTGACTGACTGTCGTTGCTGATGAAAGTGCCTTGGGTTTTTTTCTTTGGGGGGGTGGGGAGGGTTGGTTGGTTTTTTTGGTGTTTTTCTTCCCCCCCGCCCCCCCGTTCCACCGAAGGGGAAGTTTATCCGTGACTCCCGTTTTCCGTTCACGGTGCTTTTATTTTATGCTACCGCATCTTCACCAAAGTTTCTTCACCGCCACCATCGCCCCCACCGTCCCACCTCCCCTGCCCCGGGCTTTCTGTTGTTCGGTCAGCCCCCCCCCCGGGGGGGGGTGGCGGCGGCGCTTCACATCGGGCACCCAGGACCTCAGAGGAGAGGAGGATCGGTTTGATCTCCAGAAAGGCTGTTTCTTGAAGGGCCAAGGAGGGAGGGAGCGCGAGTTTTGAGCCCCCGCCCCCCGCAGCCGCGCCTTTCCCTTTCTCGTGCTCCCCCTCCCCCGCGGCGGCGCCAGCGCCCAGCTGAAATCGGTCACCCACCCCACCTCCCATCCCGACCCCACCGCTGAGGTGCGTGTCCTAAGCCTACGACCGACCGAGAGCGCTTAGCAGATCTTATCTCCAAGCGAGCTACGGACAGAGAACGGCATCTCTTCCTCTTCCCCACCCTCACCCTCCGGGCAAACGGGCGGGCGAGGCGGCCATGGTCGCGCAAAAAAAAAAAAAAAAAAAAAAAAAGGAGGCGGCGGCCGACCCGGCCGGCTTGGAGTCAGATTCCCTCTGGCCTCTTCTAAGGACACCGTTGTCTTTGTTGTTGTTGTTGTTGTTGTTGTTGTTGTTCTCTCTCCCTCCCTCCCCCCGCCCCCGGTGTGTGTGTGGGGGGGGGGGGGAGCGGGTGTCGGGAAGAGAAATGAAACCGAAACCCCGGGTCACGGACCACAAGTCCCAGGAAGCTCCGGGGCCGCCACGGCCACAGGCACCGCCACCGAGATGGCTCCTGCCACCCTCCCCTCCCCTCCCCTCTCCACCCCACCCCACCCCACCCCACCCCGCCGTGTCCATTCTCGGTCGGTCTCATTCTCTCACCCACCCCTACCCGATCAGCCCTCCACCCTCCCTCCGTCTAGGAAATTCGGGCGGGGTTATCCTATGAAAGTCGTGCAAACATCTCAGATAGATTTCAAAGAGAGGCTTGAGCTAGATCCAAAAAAATAGTAATAATAATTTTTTCTTTTAAAAGGAAAGCAGGCAAGCAAAAGCAAGTGAGCAAGCAAAAGCAGGCCAAAGAATAGACCCTGAGCACCGTCAGAACAGAGCAGAAAAGCCGGGCCTGGATCTGGGTGGTGCAATAGGATCACGGGTGGAGGGATGGGCCCTGGATCATGGTACAACTGATTGAAACGTGAGCACGAAAGTGTGTAAGTCTGTCACTGTCCCTCACGGTGTTTCATTAAAAAAAAAATTTCTTTTTTAAAAAGGAAAGCAGGCAAGCCAGCCAGCCAGCCAGCCAGCCAGCCAGCAAGCAAGCAAGCAAGCAAGCAAGCAGGCCCGCAGGCCCACGGGCAGGAAGGCAAGCAAGAAGAGGGTTGGCAGGCAGCCGGCAGGCCGGCAAGCAGGCAGGCAGGCAGGCAGGCAGGCAGGCAGGCAGGCAGGCAGGCAGGCAAGCAAGCAAGCAAGGAAGCAAGCAGGCAAGCAAAAGGGTAGACCCTGAGCACCTGCAGTACACAAGGGTCTCCCCTTGTAGGGCCTGGATCTCGGTGTTGGAAAATGGGCCCGGGTGGTGGAGGGGTGGCACTGGTTCATGGTAAGACCGAAATGTGAGCAGGAAAGTGTGTAAGTCAGCCACTCTAGCTCACGGTGCTTCACTAAAAAAAAATTTAATAAGTAAGTAAGTAAGTAAGTAAGTAAATAAATAAGTAAATAAATAAGGAAAGCAGGCAAGGAAAAGCAAGTATGCAAGCCAAAGCAAGAGAGCGAGCAAAAGAGTAAGCAGCAAAGGCAAGCAAAAGAGTAAGAGGAAGCAAGCAGGCAAGCGAGAAGGCAGGCAGGCAGGCAGGCAGGCAGGCAGGCAGGCAAGGAAAGAAGGAAGCAAGGAAGGAAGGAAGCAAGCGGGCCAAGGAGTAGACCCTGAGCTGCCTCAGTACACAAGGGAAAAAGCAGGGCCTGGATCTCGGTGGCGGAGAATGGGCCCGGGTGGTGGAGAGGGGGGGACTGGATCATGGTACGACGGAAACGTGAGCACGAAAGTGTGTAAGTCGGCCAGGGTCCCTCACGGTGATTGATAAAAAAATTTCTTGAAAATAAATAAGTAAATAAATAAATAAATAAATGAGTGAATAAATAAATAAGGAAAGCAGGCAAGGAAAAGCAAGTATGCAAGCCAAAGCGAGTGAGCGAGCAACAGCTTAAGCAGCAAAAGCAAGCACAAGAGTAAGGGGAAGCAAGCAGGCGAGCGAGAAGGCAGGCAGGCAGGCAGGCAGGCAGGCAGGCAGGCAGGCAGGCAGGCAGGCAGGCAGGCAGGCAAGGAAGGAAGGAAGCAAGGAAGGAAGCAAGGAAGGAAGCAAGCGGGCCAAGGAGTAGATCCTGAGCGGCCTCAGTACACAAGGGAAAAAGCAGGGCCTGGATCTCGGTGGCGGAGAATGGGCCCGGGTGGTGGAGAGGGGGGGACTGGATCATGGTACGACGGAAACGTGAGCACGAAAGTGTGTAAGTCGGCCAGGGTCCCTCACGGTGATTGATAAAAAAATTTCTTGAAAATAAATAAGTAAATAAATAAATAAATAAATGAGTGAATAAATAAATAAGGAAAGCAGGCAAGGAAAAGCAAGTATGCAAGCCAAAGCGAGTGAGCGAGCAACAGCTTAAGCAGCAAAAGCAAGCACAAGAGTAAGGGGAAGCAAGCAGGCGAGCGAGAAGGCAGGCAGGCAGGCAGGCAGGCAGGCAGGCAGGCAGGCAGGCAGGCAAGGAAGGAAGGAAGCAAGGAAGGAAGCAAGGAAGGAAGCAAGCGGGCCAAGGAGTAGATCCTGAGCGGCCTCAGTACACAAGGGAAAAAGCAGGGCCTGGATCTCGGTGGCGGAGAATGGGCCCGGGTGGTGGAGAGGGGGGGACTGGATCATGGTACGACGGAAACGTGAGCACGAAAGTGTGTAAGTCGGCCAGGGTCCCTCACGGTGATTGATAAAAAAATTTCTTGAAAATAAATAAGTAAATAAATAAATAAATAAATGAGTGAATAAATAAATAAGGAAAGCAGGCAAGGAAAAGCAAGTATGCAAGCCAAAGCGAGTGAGCGAGCAACAGCTTAAGCAGCAAAAGCAAGCACAAGAGTAAGGGGAAGCAAGCAGGCGAGCGAGAAGGCAGGCAGGCAGGCAGGCAGGCAGGCAGGCAAGGAAGGAAGGAAGCAAGGAAGGAAGCAAGGAAGGAAGCAAGCGGGCCAAGGAGTAGATCCTGAGCGGCCTCAGTACACAAGGGAAAAAGCAGGGCCTGGATCTCGGTGGCAGAGAATGGGCCCGGGTGGTGGAGAGGGGGGACTGGATCATGGTACGACGGAAATGTGA
>NC_073308.1:77659487-77669487 GCF_027595985.1 Sorex araneus
GAGAACGGCCGCCGCCGGCGGGCGACCGCGCGGGAGGAGGGCCACGGGGGCCGAAGCGCCCGCCCGGCCACCGCAAGGGCACACACAGCCTCCCGTGGGGAGGGCGGCCCGAGGGGGCCGGGGGGATCCGGGCCCGCGAGGGCCGGGGCACGCGGCACGCGCGCCAGACGGGCTCCGAGAGGAGCAACGAGAGCGGGAGGCGCCCATCGGGGCGACCGGGCCGCCGGGAAAACAACGCACGGGAATCCCACCGCCCACAGACCAGGGCGGTCCCGCGCCCACGCCCGGGACGCCGGCCGGCCCCGACGGCCGACCCACCCGCGCCCTCCGCCTCGGAAGCCACGTCCACACGCGTCACCGCAGCGCCCCGCCACCGGGGGCCCGGAGGGTCCAACGCCGACCACCGCCACCCGTCCCCGGCCCCACCGCGGGGCGGGAAGGGCCGACGGCGCCCAGAACCTCCGCGAGCCCGCACGCGCGGGCCGCAACACAAGCCTCTCGCCTTTCCTCTTCCGTCCGCCCGCCCGAGCCCTGACCGAGGGTCCCGGAGCCCAGGCGGCAACGTCCGGCACCCGGGGGGGCCGCCGCCACCACGCGGACCGCGCGGCGGCGCCTCGCTCGGCCGGGCGGCCGAGACGGGACCCCCCGAGAGCACACACCCCGAAGCCGAGGTCCGCAGCACCACCGCCGGCTGCGGCACCACACGGGGAACGGGAAGCGGACAGAGCGTTTCCCCCCCGCCGGGAAGCACGGCTCCCGCCGGGGGCACAGCGGGCCGGGTCAACAGGAGCACGGGGTCGCAACGGTGGCAGAAACGACACCCTGACCGCGCACACCCGTCCCACGACTCCGACCACACGCACGCGGGCCCATCCGGGCCCCGACCGCCAACCACGACGTTCCGACGCCCCGACGCCGGGACGCCAGCTCGGCCCGGCCCGACGGGACCCTCCCCCGACCCAGAAGGGGGAGGCGCGGGCCGCGGTAGGCAAAGAGCGAGCGCGCACGGCACCCCCCCACGTCTGAGGGGATGACGGCGGACCCCTCCCCGTCGCAGAGCGGCAAGGAAGGGAGGGCTCCACTACCGGTGGCTGACAGCGCAGGAGAAAGAGGGGCGGCGGCTGGGGGATGCGGTACCCCAAAGGCACCCTCGCGGATCGCTAGAGAAGGCTTTTCTCCACCGAGGGGGCGTCGCCCCCCCAACCCGGGCGAGCTACCACCTTCCCCTCCGGACTCCCCCGACACCGCGTGTCGGGGGGGTCTGCCGTAGCGGTCCGGCGGCCGGTCCCCGCCGGAGCGGGGCCGCGACCGCATCTCACGTGAGCGTCCGCGGTCAGGTCCGTCGCGTGCCGGGCCCGCGGGAGGGCCCGCCGCCCCTCCGCAGCACCCGGCAAACGGCCCCCGCCCACCGGGACGGGAAGGCCGGCTTCCACCCCCACGACGGGGGAAGAGGGGCGGAAGCCCCGGACCAGGCGAGAGAGAGCCCCAAAGGGGGACGCCTCATCTCCCAGAGCCCGGCGCGACGGCAACCCACCGACTGCCGCTCACACGCCCGCGCGCTAGTGCCAGTTACTGCGAGGCACGCGGGCGCCCGCCCGGAACGCGGAGGCCCTCCCCCGTCCACCGCCCCGCGGCGAACCGCAGAGGAGGCAACGGCGGGCGACCCCGCGACGAGGACGACCGGCTCGACCCCCCTGGAAGGCCAGGGGCCAACCGAAACCAGGAGGAGCCCGGGGAGGGAAGGACAACAAGTCCGGGTGACGGGGAAGCGACACCACCAACTCGGCCTCGGGCACCTGACAGGATGACCTGGAGCGCTCCAGGGGCACCACCGAGGACCGGGTGAGGCGCGGCCACGCGCGCCACCGCCGGGCGGCCCCCCCCACCGCGGGGGGGGCCCGCCCGAGAGGACGGGACCCCGCGGGGTCCCGCGCAGAGCGAGGATTGTCCGCTGCGTCAGACGACCCCGAAACCCGCTCCCCCGCCACGCACGGGGCCTGGGGGAGAGCGGGAAGAGCGGGATCGGGCCGGGGTCCGCACCCCTGAACGCCCCCACGGGGGTGGAGGAGAAGCGAGGGGCCCGCTGGCAGAACGAGAAGAGCGGTCCCATCCACGAGGGATGTCCGTCCCTCGCCTGGCGCGGCTTAGGCCCGGCCCGGGAGAGCGCACCAACACCACATCGATCGGCTGAGAGAGCGCGAGAGAAGCGAGGCATCGCGGAGTTCCCCCCCTGGCGAGGAGGGGGACCGAGCCCCGAAGGAGTGCGGGCAAAGGACAGCAACCCTCCGGAGAGGGGAGAGGCCCGTTTCAGCCTTCGCCCGCACTTCCGACTTCAGGGCAATGTCCGGCCCCGACCGGACCCACCCCCGACGAGAGCGAGGAGGACGCCTGACACGCGAGGCTGGGGGGGGGTCCGTTGGCGCCGAGGACACGGACACCGGGCTGGCCTCGGGCACCTTAGACCGGAGGAGCGACAGCCACGGCCGGGGACACCGCCCCCGGGTGCACGCGAGAGCCGGCGCACAGGGCCCAGGCGGGCGGCTCAGGCGGCGGGAAGCCAGGGAGGAGTCCTCAAGACAGGCCCCCAGCTCCTCACACGCACCCGGGGGAACGACCGGTCCCGATCCTCACGGCGGAGAGCCACCGAGAGAGAGCGTGTCAGCGTACATCTCGCGGTCCAATCCGGCCCCGTCACACCGGAAAAGGACCGTTGCCCGGAGCGGGACCGATCTGCTCCCTCCCGCGGCACCCTCTGGAACAGCGACCCGGCCACCGGCACCTGGGACAGCCCCATCGCCCAGAGTCCCGGAACTCCAGGGGACAACTGGTCGACCCCGTGACTCGGCAGGGTCCAAGCCGCGCCAGAAGCCACGCGCCGACCCGGTGGCGGCGGCGGCGGCGGCGGCGGCCGCCCGGGGAAAAGCGGACGCATCCCCGAGCGGATGGACGAACCCCCGCCCGCCCGAACCCCCGAGACACACACCCCGAAAGCCACCGGTCAGGACTCGGAGCGGACGGGGAGGGGGAGAGCGCGGCGACCACGCACGGGCGGGCGGGCGGGCGGGCGCCCGCAGCTGACGTCCCGCCTCGGAGCCGGCTCCGGAGGGCGAGGAGGTCGGATCATTAGCCCGGAAAGACCGGAGAATAAAAAAAACCTCTAAGTCCCCTTCCTTCGCGGCGCCGCGGACCAGGCGCCCCCGCGGGCTCACAGCCGGACCCCGTCACCCTCTCCCCGGCCCTCGTCTCACGGCGCCACCGGCCGGGCACGCGGGGAGAGCGGGTGCGGCAAGTCGCCATTCACCAAACACCGCCGTCACGCCAAGGTCCCCGCCCCTCAGAGCACCGGGGGACGCCACCGGGGCGGTGGGGAGGGGGCAGGTACCCGGAAAACGTCAGCCGCCGCCACCGCCGCCGCCGACGCCGAGGCCCGGTCGGTGGGCGCCCGTTCACCAGGTCCGCTCCGCGCCGCTCCTCTCCGGCCCCGGTCCGGCCATCGGCCCCACTCGGCTCCGGACCCTGGAGCGATGCACCCACCGCCGGCGGAGCGCCAGCGCGGGCGCCCGGGAAGACTCGGGGCCGCCGCGGACCGTGGAGCGACAGCGCCACCCACCGGCGGAGGGACGGATCACGCGCCCGGGCCGGGACCCGGGCTCGGGCCGGCCATCGGCCCCGCTCCGGGCCGCCGCGGGAGCCCGGAGCTACGGCGGCACCCGCCCGCGGAGGGCCGGGCCGCGCGCCCGGGCCGGGACCCGGGCTCGGCCCGGCCATCGGCCCCGCTCCGGGCCGCCGCGGGAGCCCGGAGCTACGGCGGCACCCGCCCGCGGAGGGCCGGGCCGCGCGCCCGGGCCGGGACCCGGGCTCGGGCCGGCCATCGGCCCCGCTCCGGGCCGCCGCGGGAGCCCGGAGCTACGGCGGCACCCGCCCGCGGAGGGCCGGGCCGCGCGCCCGGGCGGCCCCGGGCTCGGGCCGGCCATCGGCCCCGCTCCGAGCCGCCGCCAACACTGGAGCTACGCGCCACCCGCCGGCGAAGGGCTGGGCCACGCACCCGGGCCGATCCGGCCCTTGGCCCCGCTCCGGCCCGCCGCAGAACACCGGAGCTACGCGGTAAGGGCTCCGGCCGGCAGAGGGCCGGGCCGCGCGCCCGGGCGGCCCCGGGCTCGGGGCGGCCACCGGCCCCGCTCGGGGCCGCCGCGGACCGTGGAGCGACAGCGCCACCCACCGGCGGAGGGACGGATCACGCGCCCGGGCCGGGACCCGGGCTCGGCCCGGCCATCGGCCCCGCTCCGGGCCGCCGCGGGAGCCCGGAGCTACGGCGGCACCCGCCCGCGGAGGGCCGGGCCGCGCGCCCGGGCCGGGACCCGGGCTCGGGCCGGCCATCGGCCCCGCTCCGGGCCGCCGCGGGAGCCCGGAGCTACGGCGGCACCCGCCCGCGGAGGGCCGGGCCGCGCGCCCGGGCCGGGACCCGGGCTCGGGCCGGCCATCGGCCCCGCTCCGGGCCGCCGCGGGAGCCCGGAGCTACGGCGGCACCCGCCCGCGGAGGGCCGGGCCGCGCGCCCGGGCCGGGACCCGGGCTCGGGCCGGCCATCGGCCCCGCTCCGGGCCGCCGCGGGAGCCCGGAGCTACGGCGGCACCCGCCCGCGGAGGGCCGGGCCGCGCGCCCGGGCGGCCCCGGGCTCGGGCCGGCCATCGGCCCCGCTCCGGGCCGCCGCCAACCCTGGAGCTACGCGCCACCCGCCGGCGGAGTGCTGGTCGACCCGCCCGGACAGCCCCGCCAGGCGCCGGCACCCGGCTCCGAAGGCAACAGGACCTCCCCTATAAGCCTGCAGTTCCAATCTCCGCCGTCGGACCTCGTGGGGTGGCGCCTTGACAGCGGGACCAATTTCGATTGGGACGCCGACCTCCTGGAAGGCCGCCTCGGGCACTGCAACCGAATCGCTGCCGTCACCTCCAGAGGAGCTCCGGCGCCGAAGAAAAGCGGACGCCAGGTGGCGCCCGAGCACCCTCTGTGGGATCGCCATCCCCGCGCGGATGATGTGGAGGGAGACTAAGTCACACCGTCCCTTGCCTCGAGAAACAGACATCACGGGGCAGGGCCATCCGGGGACACAGGGTGTGGAAGGAGGACGACCCCCCCCACCCACACACACAGACACACAGACACACGGACAGACACACACACAGACACACACACACGCACACACACACAGACACACACACACAGAGACACCCACACACACAGACACACACACACAGACACCCACACACACAGACACACACACAGACACACACACACACACACACACACACTAAAACCCCACCCCACCACTCAGTACGTGTGCTTCATCGCGTGCACGCAGGCCCGCCCATTCTCTGTCTGTCTGTCTGTCTGTCTGTCTGTCTGTGTCCGTGTCCATCTCCGTCGTCTGCCTCTCCCCCCCCCAAGCCCCCCCTCCCCACCCCGTAACCTTCTCCTTCTCTGTGCATCTGTTTTGGGGCCACACGCCTGAGCCGGGCTCCGGGCATATCCCTGGGATGCCTTCAAGGAGTACTCCCGGCAGGGCTATGCATTCAGGGAGTACTCCCGGCAGAGCTCGTGGAACCCTATGGGAACTCCAGGGGTTGAACTCAGATCAGGGGCGTGTGCAAGGCTAGCCACCTCCCTGCTGCACTCCCTCTCTTCTCCAGCACCAGTCGCCAGCGCTCATTGCGGTCATTGTTTGCTTCTTTGATTGGATTGTTTTGGGTGGCCAATCCCCAGCCATGTGTTAAAATCACTCCGGACTCCTGGACTCTGCACTGAACTCACTCAGGGATAACCCCTGACGCGCTCTCTCTGTCTCTGTCTCTGTCTCTGTCTCTGTCTGTCTGTCTGTCTCTCTCTCTCTCTCTCTCTCTCTCTCTCTCTCTCTCTCCCTCTCTGTCTCTCTCTCTCTCTCTCCCTCCCCTCCCCCTCCAAAGTACTAGTTTGAAAACAGATTTGGATACTCTTATTGGGTGAGACAGAAGTACCATCGAGGTGCACCGAATGAAATCAAGCTCTGTTTTCTCTGAGGTGGCATGATGGTCAAGCGGAGGATCTGGGGGGGCCGCGAGTCACAGGGACATGACTCCTAGGCCGCTCTCTGCGGGTCATCCTGCGATTCAAAACCTCTAGTTCATCGCCTATTCACACTGGGTGGGACGCCAGAGCCAGAGAGAGCGCTCCACGGGCCGAGTGGATGCTTCGTGGGCGGGAGGGGAGAGGCCCAGGTTCCATCCTCCGGTCGAGGCCGTGGATCATTGGAACATATGCCTCTCTCCCCTCTCCCGTGGCCTCCTCCTCCTCCTCCTCCTCCTCCTCCTCCTCCTCCTCCTCCTCCTCCTCCGCCTCCGCGGGAGGCGGGGGCGGGCTGGACGGACAAGGCACCGAGAGCTCAGAAGATCCACCGAAGCCCCATGAACTTGACAAAAGACGAAAGGACCGGGGAGGACCCGTCTGTCAGGGGCCAACCTCCCCGAAGGAATAGGCATAGGCGACCTGACCCACGAGAGAGAGAGAGAGAGAGAGAGAGAGAGAGAGAGAGAGAGAGAGAGAGGAGAAGAGAAGAGAGTGAGCTTTCCCCTCCTCTGGGACACAAAGACGTTTGTTTTGGCCTTTGGCACCGGGTGCTGTGAGAAATGAGGAGGAGAAACGAGGAGGAGGAAGAGGAGGAGGAGGAGGAGAGAAGGAGGAGGAGGAGGAGGCTGCGGAAAGGAGCGATTCGCCCCCGTGGAGCTTTCGACCGAGGAACCGGCCCCGTGGCCTCTAGGGCGACCGGGCACCCGCCTCGGGAACAAGCACACCCTAGTCGTAGCCACTCGTGGAGCTAAATCCGGGACGTGAAGCGGTGTGGCGCAGCGGCGCCCACCACGAGTGGCGTGACGCACGGCCGCCCGCTCCTTTCTCTTCAGCGTTCCCGAGTCGAATCGGTCACTGTGAAGCGGCTGAGGCTTGCGGGAGTGCGGGCGGGCGGGAGTGAGTGAGTGAGTGAGTGAGTGAGTGAGTGAGTGAGTGAGTGCGTGCGTGCGTGTTTCACGTGGCTTAACACGTTTTAAAACGACCTCGAGATGGAGACGCGACTACAAGAACCGAAGGGATGCGTGAGGTGGCTGGGGACATAGGCGAGGGGTCCGGGGCTGTGCCTCGCCAGGATCCCCAGCACACCGCAGGTTTCCCGCCCCCCCCCCAGCACCGCCGCCGCCGGCAGCCTCCGAGCAGCCCCAAAACCTCTGCAAATTTCGTCTCCCAAAGTTTTCCGAGTTGCATGCATAGATTCGTCAACCGGACTCAACTCCATCAAGAGATTTTTCGTGGCGGGGGGCGGGCAGCGCGGATGGCAGGAAAAAAATAGAAACAGGAGTTAAGTAAGGCACCTGTGCCACACGTCACGTGAACTACGGGCAGCTACACCGCCCACGCGCGGCCCCCGCCCCGTGACCCCGGTTGGAATCCCTGGAGATGGACTGAGGGCTGGAGGGACCGAGGGGTGGGAGGGGCAGAGGGGCGGAGGGACCGAGGGGTGGGAGGGGCGGAGGGGCGGAGGGACCGAGGGGTGGGAGGGGCGGAGGGGCGGAGGGACCGAGGGGTGGGAGGGGCGGAGGGGAGGGGCGGAGGGGCGGAGGGGCGGAGGGACCGAGGGGTGGGAGGGGTGAGAGGGGCTGAGGGGCGGGAGGGGCGCGGGGCGGGCGGGGGGATTGGCGAGTTGGGCACACTGTTCCCTGCGAACAAAGCAAAGCTCTCTGACTGACTGTCGTTGCTGATGAAAGTGCCTTGGGTTTTTTTCTTTGGGGGGGTGGGGAGGGTTGGTTGGTTTTTTTGGTGTTTTTCTTCCCCCCCGCCCCCCCGTTCCACCGAAGGGGAAGTTTATCCGTGACTCCCGTTTTCCGTTCACGGTGCTTTTATTTTATGCTACCGCATCTTCACCAAAGTTTCTTCACCGCCACCATCGCCCCCACCGTCCCACCTCCCCTGCCCCGGGCTTTCTGTTGTTCGGTCAGCCCCCCCCCCGGGGGGGGGTGGCGGCGGCGCTTCACATCGGGCACCCAGGACCTCAGAGGAGAGGAGGATCGGTTTGATCTCCAGAAAGGCTGTTTCTTGAAGGGCCAAGGAGGGAGGGAGCGCGAGTTTTGAGCCCCCGCCCCCCGCAGCCGCGCCTTTCCCTTTCTCGTGCTCCCCCTCCCCCGCGGCGGCGCCAGCGCCCAGCTGAAATCGGTCACCCACCCCACCTCCCATCCCGACCCCACCGCTGAGGTGCGTGTCCTAAGCCTACGACCGACCGAGAGCGCTTAGCAGATCTTATCTCCAAGCGAGCTACGGACAGAGAACGGCATCTCTTCCTCTTCCCCACCCTCACCCTCCGGGCAAACGGGCGGGCGAGGCGGCCATGGTCGCGCAAAAAAAAAAAAAAAAAAAAAAAAAGGAGGCGGCGGCCGACCCGGCCGGCTTGGAGTCAGATTCCCTCTGGCCTCTTCTAAGGACACCGTTGTCTTTGTTGTTGTTGTTGTTGTTGTTGTTGTTGTTCTCTCTCCCTCCCTCCCCCCGCCCCCGGTGTGTGTGTGGGGGGGGGGGGGAGCGGGTGTCGGGAAGAGAAATGAAACCGAAACCCCGGGTCACGGACCACAAGTCCCAGGAAGCTCCGGGGCCGCCACGGCCACAGGCACCGCCACCGAGATGGCTCCTGCCACCCTCCCCTCCCCTCCCCTCTCCACCCCACCCCACCCCACCCCACCCCGCCGTGTCCATTCTCGGTCGGTCTCATTCTCTCACCCACCCCTACCCGATCAGCCCTCCACCCTCCCTCCGTCTAGGAAATTCGGGCGGGGTTATCCTATGAAAGTCGTGCAAACATCTCAGATAGATTTCAAAGAGAGGCTTGAGCTAGATCCAAAAAAATAGTAATAATAATTTTTTCTTTTAAAAGGAAAGCAGGCAAGCAAAAGCAAGTGAGCAAGCAAAAGCAGGCCAAAGAATAGACCCTGAGCACCGTCAGAACAGAGCAGAAAAGCCGGGCCTGGATCTGGGTGGTGCAATAGGATCACGGGTGGAGGGATGGGCCCTGGATCATGGTACAACTGATTGAAACGTGAGCACGAAAGTGTGTAAGTCTGTCACTGTCCCTCACGGTGTTTCATTAAAAAAAAAATTTCTTTTTTAAAAAGGAAAGCAGGCAAGCCAGCCAGCCAGCCAGCCAGCCAGCCAGCAAGCAAGCAAGCAAGCAAGCAAGCAGGCCCGCAGGCCCACGGGCAGGAAGGCAAGCAAGAAGAGGGTTGGCAGGCAGCCGGCAGGCCGGCAAGCAGGCAGGCAGGCAGGCAGGCAGGCAGGCAGGCAGGCAGGCAGGCAGGCAAGCAAGCAAGCAAGGAAGCAAGCAGGCAAGCAAAAGGGTAGACCCTGAGCACCTGCAGTACACAAGGGTCTCCCCTTGTAGGGCCTGGATCTCGGTGTTGGAAAATGGGCCCGGGTGGTGGAGGGGTGGCACTGGTTCATGGTAAGACCGAAATGTGAGCAGGAAAGTGTGTAAGTCAGCCACTCTAGCTCACGGTGCTTCACTAAAAAAAAATTTAATAAGTAAGTAAGTAAGTAAGTAAGTAAATAAATAAGTAAATAAATAAGGAAAGCAGGCAAGGAAAAGCAAGTATGCAAGCCAAAGCAAGAGAGCGAGCAAAAGAGTAAGCAGCAAAGGCAAGCAAAAGAGTAAGAGGAAGCAAGCAGGCAAGCGAGAAGGCAGGCAGGCAGGCAGGCAGGCAGGCAGGCAGGCAAGGAAAGAAGGAAGCAAGGAAGGAAGGAAGCAAGCGGGCCAAGGAGTAGACCCTGAGCTGCCTCAGTACACAAGGGAAAAAGCAGGGCCTGGATCTCGGTGGCGGAGAATGGGCCCGGGTGGTGGAGAGGGGGGGACTGGATCATGGTACGACGGAAACGTGAGCACGAAAGTGTGTAAGTCGGCCAGGGTCCCTCACGGTGATTGATAAAAAAATTTCTTGAAAA
>NC_073308.1:77674487-77676987 GCF_027595985.1 Sorex araneus
TGCCGAGTCCAAAAGAACCAAGAAAGGGTAGGAAAGAAAAGAAAAACGGCAAGCGGGGCCTGGAGCCCAGGAAGGAATCCCCGTCCCTTGAAATCGATAGGGGTGGCGGTGTGGGTGGCGGTCACGTAGGGTAGGTGGCGGTCAGGGGCCTCTTCTCCTGGTGCCGTTCTCTCCGCCTCCCAGCGAAAGTGCTGGACGCTGGTTCCCCCCCCCCCCCCCCCCCCGATGGAGTGGATGTAGCGTTCATTTCTTCGTTCGTTTGTTCGTTCGTTCACTCCCTCCCTCACTTTTGAGGAGTTCTAGAGAAAGGAAACCTCTTGGCTTTCCCCACCCACCCACGCACCCACCCACCTCCGCCTCCACGACCCTCCCCCCCCGTCCCACGGGCGTGCCTCTGGGCATGGGTATCTGGGGGAAAGAGGACCCAGAGACCCAGAGACTCCCCCTCTCCCCAACCCCTGGCCGCGGACGATGAAATCAGACTTTCTGAGACACGATTTCTTTGATTTTTGTTTTATTGATGGATTGGTTTGTTTACTTATTCGTGGAGGGACGGAGGGACGGAGGGACGGAGGGACGGGAGGGACGGGAGGGACGGGGGGGGGGGGGCGACGGGGCGGGGCGGGGCGGGGCGGGGGGGGGCGACGGGGCGGGGCGGGGCGGGGGGGGGGCGGGGGGGCGTGTTTGTTCTGGTCTAACCGGTTTGGAGTCAGACTTCCTCTTGCTTCTGGGCCGCCATGGTAGAGGCGGAGAGGTCGGGTGGACCACAACTCCCAGAGTGCACCGGGTAGTGGTGGCGGCGGCGGCGGCGGCGGCTAAACTTCATCCCGGGGGCTGGGGGGGGGGGTGCAGTGCCGTCTTGACATCCCACCAGAGAGAGAACCGAAGCAAACCCCTGAGAGAACAAAACAGAAGCACATTCTCAGAGAGCTCCCGTTTCCATTTCACTTTGCCTGTCATTCGTCGCTCGCTCACCTCACTCACTCACTCACTCACTCACTCACTCACTCACTCACTCACTCACTCACTCACTCCTCACATTTATTTGATTGCTTGCTTGCTTGCTTGCTTGCTTGCTCCGCTTGTCCGCCCGGCTCTGTGACCCATCCCCGTCCCGTCCCGTCCCACCCTCCCCCCTCCCCCCAAGCTGTCCGGTGTTATCAGCCGTCCTGCTCCTGTACTGCCCACATGCGGCCGCCTGGCCGCCCCTCCCCCACCCCCCACCCCTCCCACCGCCCCATTCGATTCAGTTTGCCCGAGGGGGCGGGGGGCGGGGGGCGGGGGCACATGAAAGCGGCCACCACCAGGGGGCAGAAAGGTGCAGGAGGAAGCAAAAACCAAAAAAAAAAAAAAGGAATAAAAGACAAAAGACGGGGGAAAAAAAATCAAGTGCAGGAAAGAGAGGGGGGAAGGGGAGCCAGCCGGCAGAGCTCTCGAGATGGGAGTGTGCTGCGCGGAGGTCGGAGCGAGATGGCAGGTGCGGACGGACCCTTACCCGAGGCCGGCCAAGTCTGCGCAGCAGAGATGCATCTCTCGAGCGGGAAGTAGACGACGACGACGTGCCGAAAGCCAGCGATGCTGCAGAGGAGAACCTCCGTCCGGAGCGCTGGAGGCTGGCTAGCCGGAACAGCCGAGGCTCATCCTCATCGAAACATCTGTCGCATGGAATCCAAGTCGAGAGAGAGGGAGGGACTCGTGTGGAAATCATCTATCTATCTATCTATCTGCCACCCAGGTAGGGGGAGGGGGAGGGGGAGGGGGAGGGGGAGGGGGAGGGGGAGGGGGGGAAAGGAGAGGGGTAGAAAATGGGTCTGAAAACCCAAAACCGACCTGGGTTTTTGGGTGGGTGGGCGGGCGGTGGAAGAAAAGGTGCACGCGTCTGAAGGGACGGGTGAGTGAGTTTTCGTCGTCGTGGTCGGACCGACCGCCACCAACCAACCAACGCGAAAGCTTTGGCGAGTGTTCTCACCGTGATTCGAGACGTTTCTTAAAAATAAAAAAGAAATAAAGAAATACATGCATGAATAAATGAATACATGAATAAATTAAAAAAAAAAACCCGAAATCCGAGGTGGGGAGGTGGGGAGGTGGGGAGGTGGGGAGGTGGGGAGGTGGGAGGTGGGGGTGGGGGTGGGGGTGGGGGTGGGGGTGGGGGGTGGGGGGTGGGGGAACGGAGGCGGTGGTGCGGAAAGGGGGGGAAGGGGGGGGGGAGTCGTCAAGTCCAGCGCGGCGCCCAAGACCGCCGGTCATCTGGTCGACCCGCCGCATTCCGCCCCAGAGCCTAAGTCCGACGGGTCATCTGGTCGACCCGCCGCAGCCCGGCCCAGCGCCCGAGTCCGAGTCCGACCGGGCATCTGGTCGACCCGCCCGCCCGGGCGGCAGCCGGTGGATCCGGAGCGCCGGCACGCCGGCACGCCGGCACGCCTGCTGGTCGACCCCGCGCCGCCGCACCGTGCTCGGGGGCCGGGCCCCGGGCTGCTGGTCGACCCGGCCGCCCGAC
>NC_073308.1:77686987-77699487 GCF_027595985.1 Sorex araneus
GGAAGGACCCCGCGGGCGCGGGGGAGAAGAGGCCGGCGGGCGGGCAGGGGCTGCCACCGCCCCCAACGCACCCTGAAGACCGAGGGCCCGCTCGGGCGCCACCGCGGCGGCGAGACGCACGGCCCGACGGCAGGGAGAACGACACTGCCCGACCCCCGCCCACCGACCGGAGCCGGTGGGGGGGGAAAATCCCGAACGGGTGTGGCACCGCCACGACCCCCGGCGGCGGCGCCGCGGAGAGACGGCGAGGGGGGACGAGAACGTCGGCACGCGGCCTCCGGAGACCCCCCTCGACCGACCACAGCGCGACACCCGGCTCCGCCGAGGGCCGCCCGGCGGCGGGTACGGACCGCCACCGGCCACGGGGAGGAGCGGACGGCGGGCCCCGGCGGGCCCGGAGAGCGAGAGCGCCGGCCGCGGGCACCACCGCGGCGGCGGGCGAGGACCCCCGAGCGCGGGCGAGCCGCGGGGGACCGGGACGACGCGGGCAGCAGCCCGACGGGCGGACGAGAAGCGGAGGAGAGGAGGCCCGCGGGGAGACCCGCGAGAGGCCGGAAACGCCGGCGACCCCCCGGCCGCCACACGGGGCGAGGCCGGAGGAGAGGAGGCGGCACGGGAAAGGGCGGGCCGGCCGGAGCGGGGGCGAGCCCGAGGAGCCCCGGGGAGGGAAGAACCCTCCGCGGGCCAGGCTCCCCCAAAACGCGGGGGAGGGCCGCGGCATCCGGCGTGGGGCGCCGCCGCCTCCGCCAGCGGCCCACCGCGGGAATCTCACCACCCGAGGCCTCCGAGCACAAGGGCGGTCCCACGGCAGCCGAAGACGGACGACGGCGACCGCCGCCGCCACCGAACGGGCAAGGACTCGAGCTTCGCCCGGCACCGACCGACCGGCCAGGCGTGGACGGGTCAGACACCCCCCGACCAAGCGCGCCTCCTCGACCGGCAGCGGAGTCGACCGACGGTCGCGACCGCCCCCCACCGCACCGACGACAGAACGCACGCCACCCCTCCGATCACCGCACGCACCTCCGACCAGAGTCCCCCCCGGGCTAAACGAGGCCCGGTCAGGCGGGGTCGGCCGCTCCAGAGGCACGACGGGTCCCGGCGGGCAGGCACGACCTGCAACCGGGCGAGAGAGAACGGCCGCCGCCGGCGGGCGACCGCGCGGGAGGAGGGCCACGGGGGCCGAAGCGCCCGCCCGGCCACCGCAAGGGCACACACAGCCTCCCGTGGGGAGGGCGGCCCGAGGGGGCCGGGGGGATCCGGGCCCGCGAGGGCCGGGGCACGCGGCACGCGCGCCAGACGGGCTCCGAGAGGAGCAACGAGAGCGGGAGGCGCCCATCGGGGCGACCGGGCCGCCGGGAAAACAACGCACGGGAATCCCACCGCCCACAGACCAGGGCGGTCCCGCGCCCACGCCCGGGACGCCGGCCGGCCCCGACGGCCGACCCACCCGCGCCCTCCGCCTCGGAAGCCACGTCCACACGCGTCACCGCAGCGCCCCGCCACCGGGGGCCCGGAGGGTCCAACGCCGACCACCGCCACCCGTCCCCGGCCCCACCGCGGGGCGGGAAGGGCCGACGGCGCCCAGAACCTCCGCGAGCCCGCACGCGCGGGCCGCAACACAAGCCTCTCGCCTTTCCTCTTCCGTCCGCCCGCCCGAGCCCTGACCGAGGGTCCCGGAGCCCAGGCGGCAACGTCCGGCACCCGGGGGGGCCGCCGCCACCACGCGGACCGCGCGGCGGCGCCTCGCTCGGCCGGGCGGCCGAGACGGGACCCCCCGAGAGCACACACCCCGAAGCCGAGGTCCGCAGCACCACCGCCGGCTGCGGCACCACACGGGGAACGGGAAGCGGACAGAGCGTTTCCCCCCCGCCGGGAAGCACGGCTCCCGCCGGGGGCACAGCGGGCCGGGTCAACAGGAGCACGGGGTCGCAACGGTGGCAGAAACGACACCCTGACCGCGCACACCCGTCCCACGACTCCGACCACACGCACGCGGGCCCATCCGGGCCCCGACCGCCAACCACGACGTTCCGACGCCCCGACGCCGGGACGCCAGCTCGGCCCGGCCCGACGGGACCCTCCCCCGACCCAGAAGGGGGAGGCGCGGGCCGCGGTAGGCAAAGAGCGAGCGCGCACGGCACCCCCCCACGTCTGAGGGGATGACGGCGGACCCCTCCCCGTCGCAGAGCGGCGAGGAAGGGAGGGCTCCACTACCGGTGGCTGACAGCGCAGGAGAAAGAGGGGCGGCGGCTGGGGGATGCGGTACCCCAAAGGCACCCTCGCGGATCGCTAGAGAAGGCTTTTCTCCACCGAGGGGGCGTCGCCCCCCCAACCCGGGCGAGCTACCACCTTCCCCTCCGGACTCCCCCGACACCGCGTGTCGGGGGGGTCTGCCGTAGCGGTCCGGCGGCCGGTCCCCGCCGGAGCGGGGCCGCGACCGCATCTCACGTGAGCGTCCGCGGTCAGGTCCGTCGCGTGCCGGGCCCGCGGGAGGGCCCGCCGCCCCTCCGCAGCACCCGGCAAACGGCCCCCGCCCACCGGGACGGGAAGGCCGGCTTCCACCCCCACGACGGGGGAAGAGGGGCGGAAGCCCCGGACCAGGCGAGAGAGAGCCCCAAAGGGGGACGCCTCATCTCCCAGAGCCCGGCGCGACGGCAACCCACCGACTGCCGCTCACACGCCCGCGCGCTAGTGCCAGTTACTGCGAGGCACGCGGGCGCCCGCCCGGAACGCGGAGGCCCTCCCCCGTCCACCGCCCCGCGGCGAACCGCAGAGGAGGCAACGGCGGGCGACCCCGCGACGAGGACGACCGGCTCGACCCCCCTGGAAGGCCAGGGGCCAACCGAAACCAGGAGGAGCCCGGGGAGGGAAGGACAACAAGTCCGGGTGACGGGGAAGCGACACCACCAACTCGGCCTCGGGCACCTGACAGGACGACCTGGAGCGCTCCAGGGGCACCACCGAGGACCGGGTGAGGCGCGGCCACGCGCGCCACCGCCGGGCGGCCCCCCCCACCGCGGGGGGGGCCCGCCCGAGAGGACGGGACCCCGCGGGGTCCCGCGCAGAGCGAGGATTGTCCGCTGCGTCAGACGACCCCGAAACCCGCTCCCCCGCCACGCACGGGGCCTGGGGGAGAGCGGGAAGAGCGGGATCGGGCCGGGGTCCGCACCCCTGAACGCCCCCACGGGGGTGGAGGAGAAGCGAGGGGCCCGCTGGCAGAACGAGAAGAGCGGTCCCATCCACGAGGGATGTCCGTCCCTCGCCTGGCGCGGCTTAGGCCCGGCCCGGGAGAGCGCACCAACACCACATCGATCGGCTGAGAGAGCGCGAGAGAAGCGAGGCATCGCGGAGTTCCCCCCCTGGCGAGGAGGGGGACCGAGCCCCGAAGGAGTGCGGGCAAAGGACAGCAACCCTCCGGAGAGGGGAGAGGCCCGTTTCAGCCTTCGCCCGCACTTCCGACTTCAGGGCAATGTCCGGCCCCGACCGGACCCACCCCCGACGAGAGCGAGGAGGACGCCTGACACGCGAGGCTGGGGGGGGGTCCGTTGGCGCCGAGGACACGGACACCGGGCTGGCCTCGGGCACCTTAGACCGGAGGAGCGACAGCCACGGCCGGGGACACCGCCCCCGGGTGCACGCGAGAGCCGGCGCACAGGGCCCAGGCGGGCGGCTCAGGCGGCGGGAAGCCAGGGAGGAGTCCTCAAGACAGGCCCCCAGCTCCTCACACGCACCCGGGGGAACGACCGGTCCCGATCCTCACGGCGGAGAGCCACCGAGAGAGAGCGTGTCAGCGTACATCTCGCGGTCCAATCCGGCCCCGTCACACCGGAAAAGGACCGTTGCCCGGAGCGGGACCGATCTGCTCCCTCCCGCGGCACCCTCTGGAACAGCGACCCGGCCACCGGCACCTGGGACAGCCCCATCGCCCAGAGTCCCGGAACTCCAGGGGACAACTGGTCGACCCCGTGACTCGGCAGGGTCCAAGCCGCGCCAGAAGCCACGCGCCGACCCGGTGGCGGCGGCGGCGGCGGCGGCGGCCGCCCGGGGAAAAGCGGACGCATCCCCGAGCGGATGGACGAACCCCCGCCCGCCCGAACCCCCGAGACACACACCCCGAAAGCCACCGGTCAGGACTCGGAGCGGACGGGGAGGGGGAGAGCGCGGCGACCACGCACGGGCGGGCGGGCGGGCGGGCGCCCGCAGCTGACGTCCCGCCTCGGAGCCGGCTCCGGAGGGCGAGGAGGTCGGATCATTAGCCCGGAAAGACCGGAGAATAAAAAAAACCTCTAAGTCCCCTTCCTTCGCGGCGCCGCGGACCAGGCGCCCCCGCGGGCTCACAGCCGGACCCCGTCACCCTCTCCCCGGCCCTCGTCTCACGGCGCCACCGGCCGGGCACGCGGGGAGAGCGGGTGCGGCAAGTCGCCATTCACCAAACACCGCCGTCACGCCAAGGTCCCCGCCCCTCAGAGCACCGGGGGACGCCACCGGGGCGGTGGGGAGGGGGCAGGTACCCGGAAAACGTCAGCCGCCGCCACCGCCGCCGCCGACGCCGAGGCCCGGTCGGTGGGCGCCCGTTCACCAGGTCCGCTCCGCGCCGCTCCTCTCCGGCCCCGGTCCGGCCATCGGCCCCACTCGGCTCCGGACCCTGGAGCGATGCACCCACCGCCGGCGGAGCGCCAGCGCGGGCGCCCGGGAAGACTCGGGGCCGCCGCGGACCGTGGAGCGACAGCGCCACCCACCGGCGGAGGGACGGATCACGCGCCCGGGCCGGGACCCGGGCTCGGGCCGGCCATCGGCCCCGCTCCGGGCCGCCGCGGGAGCCCGGAGCTACGGCGGCACCCGCCCGCGGAGGGCCGGGCCGCGCGCCCGGGCCGGGACCCGGGCTCGGCCCGGCCATCGGCCCCGCTCCGGGCCGCCGCGGGAGCCCGGAGCTACGGCGGCACCCGCCCGCGGAGGGCCGGGCCGCGCGCCCGGGCCGGGACCCGGGCTCGGGCCGGCCATCGGCCCCGCTCCGGGCCGCCGCGGGAGCCCGGAGCTACGGCGGCACCCGCCCGCGGAGGGCCGGGCCGCGCGCCCGGGCGGCCCCGGGCTCGGGCCGGCCATCGGCCCCGCTCCGAGCCGCCGCCAACACTGGAGCTACGCGCCACCCGCCGGCGAAGGGCTGGGCCACGCACCCGGGCCGATCCGGCCCTTGGCCCCGCTCCGGCCCGCCGCAGAACACCGGAGCTACGCGGTAAGGGCTCCGGCCGGCAGAGGGCCGGGCCGCGCGCCCGGGCGGCCCCGGGCTCGGGGCGGCCACCGGCCCCGCTCGGGGCCGCCGCGGACCGTGGAGCGACAGCGCCACCCACCGGCGGAGGGACGGATCACGCGCCCGGGCCGGGACCCGGGCTCGGCCCGGCCATCGGCCCCGCTCCGGGCCGCCGCGGGAGCCCGGAGCTACGGCGGCACCCGCCCGCGGAGGGCCGGGCTGCGCGCCCGGGCCGGGACCCGGGCTCGGGCCGGCCATCGGCCCCGCTCCGGGCCGCCGCGGGAGCCCGGAGCTACGGCGGCACCCGCCCGCGGAGGGCCGGGCCGCGCGCCCGGGCCGGGACCCGGGCTCGGGCCGGCCATCGGCCCCGCTCCGGGCCGCCGCGGGAGCCCGGAGCTACGGCGGCACCCGCCCGCGGAGGGCCGGGCCGCGCGCCCGGGCCGGGACCCGGGCTCGGGCCGGCCATCGGCCCCGCTCCGGGCCGCCGCGGGAGCCCGGAGCTACGGCGGCACCCGCCCGCGGAGGGCCGGGCCGCGCGCCCGGGCGGCCCCGGGCTCGGGCCGGCCATCGGCCCCGCTCCGGGCCGCCGCCAACCCTGGAGCTACGCGCCACCCGCCGGCGGAGTGCTGGTCGACCCGCCCGGACAGCCCCGCCAGGCGCCGGCACCCGGCTCCGAAGGCAACAGGACCTCCCCTATAAGCCTGCAGTTCCAATCTCCGCCGTCGGACCTCGTGGGGTGGCGCCTTGACAGCGGGACCAATTTCGATTGGGACGCCGACCTCCTGGAAGGCCGCCTCGGGCACTGCAACCGAATCGCTGCCGTCACCTCCAGAGGAGCTCCGGCGCCGAAGAAAAGCGGACGCCAGGTGGCGCCCGAGCACCCTCTGTGGGATCGCCATCCCCGCGCGGATGATGTGGAGGGAGACTAAGTCACACCGTCCCTTGCCTCGAGAAACAGACATCACGGGGCAGGGCCATCCGGGGACACAGGGTGTGGAAGGAGGACGACCCCCCCCACCCACACACACAGACACACAGACACACGGACAGACACACACACAGACACACACACACGCACACACACACAGACACACACACACAGAGACACCCACACACACAGACACACACACACAGACACCCACACACACAGACACACACACAGACACACACACACACACACACACACACTAAAACCCCACCCCACCACTCAGTACGTGTGCTTCATCGCGTGCACGCAGGCCCGCCCATTCTCTGTCTGTCTGTCTGTCTGTCTGTCTGTCTGTGTCCGTGTCCATCTCCGTCGTCTGCCTCTCCCCCCCCCAAGCCCCCCCTCCCCACCCCGTAACCTTCTCCTTCTCTGTGCATCTGTTTTGGGGCCACACGCCTGAGCCGGGCTCCGGGCATATCCCTGGGATGCCTTCAAGGAGTACTCCCGGCAGGGCTATGCATTCAGGGAGTACTCCCGGCAGAGCTCGTGGAACCCTATGGGAACTCCAGGGGTTGAACTCAGATCAGGGGCGTGTGCAAGGCTAGCCACCTCCCTGCTGCACTCCCTCTCTTCTCCAGCACCAGTCGCCAGCGCTCATTGCGGTCATTGTTTGCTTCTTTGATTGGATTGTTTTGGGTGGCCAATCCCCAGCCATGTGTTAAAATCACTCCGGACTCCTGGACTCTGCACTGAACTCACTCAGGGATAACCCCTGACGCGCTCTCTCTGTCTCTGTCTCTGTCTCTGTCTCTGTCTGTCTGTCTGTCTCTCTCTCTCTCTCTCTCTCTCTCTCTCTCTCTCTCTCCCTCTCTGTCTCTCTCTCTCTCTCTCCCTCCCCTCCCCCTCCAAAGTACTAGTTTGAAAACAGATTTGGATACTCTTATTGGGTGAGACAGAAGTACCATCGAGGTGCACCGAATGAAATCAAGCTCTGTTTTCTCTGAGGTGGCATGATGGTCAAGCGGAGGATCTGGGGGGGCCGCGAGTCACAGGGACATGACTCCTAGGCCGCTCTCTGCGGGTCATCCTGCGATTCAAAACCTCTAGTTCATCGCCTATTCACACTGGGTGGGACGCCAGAGCCAGAGAGAGCGCTCCACGGGCCGAGTGGATGCTTCGTGGGCGGGAGGGGAGAGGCCCAGGTTCCATCCTCCGGTCGAGGCCGTGGATCATTGGAACATATGCCTCTCTCCCCTCTCCCGTGGCCTCCTCCTCCTCCTCCTCCTCCTCCTCCTCCTCCTCCTCCTCCTCCTCCTCCGCCTCCGCGGGAGGCGGGGGCGGGCTGGACGGACAAGGCACCGAGAGCTCAGAAGATCCACTGAAGCCCCATGAACTTGACAAAAGACGAAAGGACCGGGGAGGACCCGTCTGTCAGGGGCCAACCTCCCCGAAGGAATAGGCATAGGCGACCTGACCCACGAGAGAGAGAGAGAGAGAGAGAGAGAGAGAGAGAGAGAGAGAGAGAGAGAGAGGAGAAGAGAAGAGAGTGAGCTTTCCCCTCCTCTGGGACACAAAGACGTTTGTTTTGGCCTTTGGCACCGGGTGCTGTGAGAAATGAGGAGGAGAAACGAGGAGGAGGAAGAGGAGGAGGAGGAGGAGAGAAGGAGGAGGAGGAGGAGGCTGCGGAAAGGAGCGATTCGCCCCCGTGGAGCTTTCGACCGAGGAACCGGCCCCGTGGCCTCTAGGGCGACCGGGCACCCGCCTCGGGAACAAGCACACCCTAGTCGTAGCCACTCGTGGAGCTAAATCCGGGACGTGAAGCGGTGTGGCGCAGCGGCGCCCACCACGAGTGGCGTGACGCACGGCCGCCCGCTCCTTTCTCTTCAGCGTTCCCGAGTCGAATCGGTCACTGTGAAGCGGCTGAGGCTTGCGGGAGTGCGGGCGGGCGAGTGAGTGAGTGAGTGAGTGAGTGAGTGAGTGAGTGAGTGAGTGCGTGCGTGCGTGTTTCACGTGGCTTAACACGTTTTAAAACGACCTCGAGATGGAGACGCGACTACAAGAACCGAAGGGATGCGTGAGGTGGCTGGGGACATAGGCGAGGGGTCCGGGGCTGTGCCTCGCCAGGATCCCCAGCACACCGCAGGTTTCCCGCCCCCCCCCCAGCACCGCCGCCGCCGGCAGCCTCCGAGCAGCCCCAAAACCTCTGCAAATTTCGTCTCCCAAAGTTTTCCGAGTTGCATGCATAGATTCGTCAACCGGACTCAACTCCATCAAGAGATTTTTCGTGGCGGGGGGCGGGCAGCGCGGATGGCAGGAAAAAAATAGAAACAGGAGTTAAGTAAGGCACCTGTGCCACACGTCACGTGAACTACGGGCAGCTACACCGCCCACGCGCGGCCCCCGCCCCGTGACCCCGGTTGGAATCCCTGGAGATGGACTGAGGGCTGGAGGGACCGAGGGGTGGGAGGGGCAGAGGGGCGGAGGGACCGAGGGGTGGGAGGGGCGGAGGGGCGGAGGGACCGAGGGGTGGGAGGGGCGGAGGGGCGGAGGGACCGAGGGGTGGGAGGGGCGGAGGGGAGGGGCGGAGGGGCGGAGGGGCGGAGGGACCGAGGGGTGGGAGGGGTGAGAGGGGCTGAGGGGCGGGAGGGGCGCGGGGCGGGCGGGGGGATTGGCGAGTTGGGCACACTGTTCCCTGCGAACAAAGCAAAGCTCTCTGACTGACTGTCGTTGCTGATGAAAGTGCCTTGGGTTTTTTTCTTTGGGGGGGTGGGGAGGGTTGGTTGGTTTTTTTGGTGTTTTTCTTCCCCCCCGCCCCCCCGTTCCACCGAAGGGGAAGTTTATCCGTGACTCCCGTTTTCCGTTCACGGTGCTTTTATTTTATGCTACCGCATCTTCACCAAAGTTTCTTCACCGCCACCATCGCCCCCACCGTCCCACCTCCCCTGCCCCGGGCTTTCTGTTGTTCGGTCAGCCCCCCCCCCGGGGGGGGGTGGCGGCGGCGCTTCACATCGGGCACCCAGGACCTCAGAGGAGAGGAGGATCGGTTTGATCTCCAGAAAGGCTGTTTCTTGAAGGGCCAAGGAGGGAGGGAGCGCGAGTTTTGAGCCCCCGCCCCCCGCAGCCGCGCCTTTCCCTTTCTCGTGCTCCCCCTCCCCCGCGGCGGCGCCAGCGCCCAGCTGAAATCGGTCACCCACCCCACCTCCCATCCCGACCCCACCGCTGAGGTGCGTGTCCTAAGCCTACGACCGACCGAGAGCGCTTAGCAGATCTTATCTCCAAGCGAGCTACGGACAGAGAACGGCATCTCTTCCTCTTCCCCACCCTCACCCTCCGGGCAAACGGGCGGGCGAGGCGGCCATGGTCGCGCAAAAAAAAAAAAAAAAAAAAAAAAAGGAGGCGGCGGCCGACCCGGCCGGCTTGGAGTCAGATTCCCTCTGGCCTCTTCTAAGGACACCGTTGTCTTTGTTGTTGTTGTTGTTGTTGTTGTTGTTGTTCTCTCTCCCTCCCTCCCCCCGCCCCCGGTGTGTGTGTGGGGGGGGGGGGGAGCGGGTGTCGGGAAGAGAAATGAAACCGAAACCCCGGGTCACGGACCACAAGTCCCAGGAAGCTCCGGGGCCGCCACGGCCACAGGCACCGCCACCGAGATGGCTCCTGCCACCCTCCCCTCCCCTCCCCTCTCCACCCCACCCCACCCCACCCCACCCCGCCGTGTCCATTCTCGGTCGGTCTCATTCTCTCACCCACCCCTACCCGATCAGCCCTCCACCCTCCCTCCGTCTAGGAAATTCGGGCGGGGTTATCCTATGAAAGTCGTGCAAACATCTCAGATAGATTTCAAAGAGAGGCTTGAGCTAGATCCAAAAAAATAGTAATAATAATTTTTTCTTTTAAAAGGAAAGCAGGCAAGCAAAAGCAAGTGAGCAAGCAAAAGCAGGCCAAAGAATAGACCCTGAGCACCGTCAGAACAGAGCAGAAAAGCCGGGCCTGGATCTGGGTGGTGCAATAGGATCACGGGTGGAGGGATGGGCCCTGGATCATGGTACAACTGATTGAAACGTGAGCACGAAAGTGTGTAAGTCTGTCACTGTCCCTCACGGTGTTTCATTAAAAAAAAAATTTCTTTTTTAAAAAGGAAAGCAGGCAAGCCAGCCAGCCAGCCAGCCAGCCAGCCAGCAAGCAAGCAAGCAAGCAAGCAAGCAGGCCCGCAGGCCCACGGGCAGGAAGGCAAGCAAGAAGAGGGTTGGCAGGCAGCCGGCAGGCCGGCAAGCAGGCAGGCAGGCAGGCAGGCAGGCAGGCAGGCAGGCAGGCAGGCAGGCAGGCAAGCAAGCAAGCAAGGAAGCAAGCAGGCAAGCAAAAGGGTAGACCCTGAGCACCTGCAGTACACAAGGGTCTCCCCTTGTAGGGCCTGGATCTCGGTGTTGGAAAATGGGCCCGGGTGGTGGAGGGGTGGCACTGGTTCATGGTAAGACCGAAATGTGAGCAGGAAAGTGTGTAAGTCAGCCACTCTAGCTCACGGTGCTTCACTAAAAAAAAATTTAATAAGTAAGTAAGTAAGTAAGTAAGTAAATAAATAAGTAAATAAATAAGGAAAGCAGGCAAGGAAAAGCAAGTATGCAAGCCAAAGCAAGAGAGCGAGCAAAAGAGTAAGCAGCAAAGGCAAGCAAAAGAGTAAGAGGAAGCAAGCAGGCAAGCGAGAAGGCAGGCAGGCAGGCAGGCAGGCAGGCAGGCAGGCAAGGAAAGAAGGAAGCAAGGAAGGAAGGAAGCAAGCGGGCCAAGGAGTAGACCCTGAGCTGCCTCAGTACACAAGGGAAAAAGCAGGGCCTGGATCTCGGTGGCGGAGAATGGGCCCGGGTGGTGGAGAGGGGGGGACTGGATCATGGTACGACGGAAACGTGAGCACGAAAGTGTGTAAGTCGGCCAGGGTCCCTCACGGTGATTGATAAAAAAATTTCTTGAAAATAAATAAGTAAATAAATAAATAAATAAATGAGTGAATAAATAAATAAGGAAAGCAGGCAAGGAAAAGCAAGTATGCAAGCCAAAGCGAGTGAGCGAGCAACAGCTTAAGCAGCAAAAGCAAGCACAAGAGTAAGGGGAAGCAAGCAGGCGAGCGAGAAGGCAGGCAGGCAGCAGGCAGGCAGGCAGGCAGGCAGGCAGGCAGGCAGGCAGGCAGGCAGGCAAGGAAGGAAGGAAGCAAGGAAGGAAGCAAGGAAGGAAGCAAGCGGGCCAAGGAGTAGATCCTGAGCGGCCTCAGTACACAAGGGAAAAAGCAGGGCCTGGATCTCGGTGGCGGAGAATGGGCCCGGGTGGTGGAGAGGGGGGGACTGGATCATGGTACGACGGAAACGTGAGCACGAAAGTGTGTAAGTCGGCCAGGGTCCCTCACGGTGATTGATAAAAAAATTTCTTGAAAATAAATAAGTAAATAAATAAATAAATAAATGAGTGAATAAATAAATAAGGAAAGCAGGCAAGGAAAAGCAAGTATGCAAGCCAAAGCGAGTGAGCGAGCAACAGCTTAAGCAGCAAAAGCAAGCACAAGAGTAAGGGGAAGCAAGCAGGCGAGCGAGAAGGCAGGCAGGCAGGCAGGCAGGCAGGCAGGCAGGCAGGCAGGCAAGGAAGGAAGGAAGCAAGGAAGGAAGCAAGGAAGGAAGCAAGCGGGCCAAGGAGTAGATCCTGAGCGGCCTCAGTACACAAGGGAAAAAGCAGGGCCTGGATCTCGGTGGCGGAGAATGGGCCCGGGTGGTGGAGAGGGGGGGACTGGATCATGGTACGACGGAAACGTGAGCACGAAAGTGTGTAAGTCGGCCAGGGTCCCTCACGGTGATTGATAAAAAAATTTCTTGAAAATAAATAAGTAAATAAATAAATAAATAAATGAGTGAATAAATAAATAAGGAAAGCAGGCAAGGAAAAGCAAGTATGCAAGCCAAAGCGAGTGAGCGAGCAACAGCTTAAGCAGCAAAAGCAAGCACAAGAGTAAGGGGAAGCAAGCAGGCGAGCGAGAAGGCAGGCAGGCAGGCAGGCAGGCAGGCAGGCAAGGAAGGAAGGAAGCAAGGAAGGAAGCAAGGAAGGAAGCAAGCGGGCCAAGGAGTAGATCCTGAGCGGCCTCAGTACACAAGGGAAAAAGCAGGGCCTGGATCTCGGTGGCAGAGAATGGGCCCGGGTGGTGGAGAGGGGGGACTGGATCATGGTACGACGGAAATGTGAGCACGAAAGTGTGTAAGTCCGCCAGGGTCCCTCACGGTGATTCATTTAAAAAAAATTTAGTGGGGCTGGAGAGATAGCACAGCGGGTAGGGCGTTTGCCTTGCACGCGGCC
>NC_073308.1:77716987-77726987 GCF_027595985.1 Sorex araneus
CCCGCGAGGGCCGGGGCACGCGGCACGCGCGCCAGACGGGCTCCGAGAGGAGCAACGAGAGCGGGAGGCGCCCATCGGGGCGACCGGGCCGCCGGGAAAACAACGCACGGGAATCCCACCGCCCACAGACCAGGGCGGTCCCGCGCCCACGCCCGGGACGCCGGCCGGCCCCGACGGCCGACCCACCCGCGCCCTCCGCCTCGGAAGCCACGTCCACACGCGTCACCGCAGCGCCCCGCCACCGGGGGCCCGGAGGGTCCAACGCCGACCACCACCACCCGTCCCCGGCCCCACCGCGGGGCGGGAAGGGCCGACGGCGCCCAGAACCTCCGCGAGCCCGCACGCGCGGGCCGCAACACAAGCCTCTCGCCTTTCCTCTTCCGTCCGCCCGCCCGAGCCCTGACCGAGGGTCCCGGAGCCCAGGCGGCAACGTCCGGCACCCGGGGGGGCCGCCGCCACCACGCGGACCGCGCGGCGGCGCCTCGCTCGGCCGGGCGGCCGAGACGGGACCCCCCGAGAGCACACACCCCGAAGCCGAGGTCCGCAGCACCACCGCCGGCTGCGGCACCACACGGGGAACGGGAAGCGGACAGAGCGTTTCCCCCCCGCCGGGAAGCACGGCTCCCGCCGGGGGCACAGCGGGCCGGGTCAACAGGAGCACGGGGTCGCAACGGTGGCAGAAACGACACCCTGACCGCGCACACCCGTCCCACGACTCCGACCACACGCACGCGGGCCCATCCGGGCCCCGACCGCCAACCACGACGTTCCGACGCCCCGACGCCGGGACGCCAGCTCGGCCCGGCCCGACGGGACCCTCCCCCGACCCAGAAGGGGGAGGCGCGGGCCGCGGTAGGCAAAGAGCGAGCGCGCACGGCACCCCCCCACGTCTGAGGGGATGACGGCGGACCCCTCCCCGTCGCAGGGCGGCGAGGAAGGGAGGGCTCCACTACCGGTGGCTGACAGCGCAGGAGAAAGAGGGGCAGCGGCTGGGGGATGCGGTACCCCAAAGGCACCCTCGCGGATCGCTAGAGAAGGCTTTTCTCCACCGAGGGGGCGTCGCCCCCCTAACCTGGGCGAGCTACCACCTTCCCCTTCGGACTCCCCCGACACCGCGTGTCGGGGGGGGTCTGCCGTAGCGGTCCGGCGGCCGGTCCCCGCCGGAGCGGGGCCGCGACCGCATCTCACGTGAGCGTCCGCGGTCAGGTCCGTCGCGTGCCGGGCCCGCGGGAGGGCCCGCCGCCCCTCCGCAGCACCCGGCAAACGGCCCCCGCCCACCGGGACGGGAAGGCCGGCTTCCACCCCCACGACGGGGGAAGAGGGGCGGAAGCCCCGGACCAGGCGAGAGAGAGCCCCAAAGGGGGACGCCTCATCTCCCAGAGCCCGGCGCGACGGCGACCCACCGACTGCCGCTCACACGCCCGCGCGCTAGTGCCAGTTACTGCGAGGCACGCGGGCGCGCGCCCGGAACGCGGAGGCCCTCCCCCGTCCACCGCCCCGCGGCGAACCGCAGAGGAGGCAACGGCGGGCGACCCCGCGACGAGGACGACCGGCTCGACCCCCCTGGAAGGCCAGGGGCCAACCGAAACCAGGAGGAGCCCGGGGAGGGAAGGACAGCAAGTCCGGGTGATGGGGAAGCGACACCACCAACTCGGCCTCGGGCACCTGACAGGACGACCTGGAGCGCTCCAGGGGCACCACCGAGGACCGGGTGAGGCGCGGCCGCGCGCGCCACCGCCGGGCGGCCCCCCCCACCGCGGGGAGGGGCCCGCCCGAGAGGACGGGACCCCGCGGGGTCCCGGCGCAGAGCGAGGATTGTCCGCTGCGTCAGACGACCCCGAAACCCGCTCCCCCGCCACGCACGGGGCCTGGGGGAGAGCGGGAAGAGCGGGATCGGGCCGGGGTCCGCACCCCTGAACGCCCCCACGGGGGTGGAGGAGAAGCGAGGGGCCCGCTGGCAGAACGAGAAGAGCGGTCCCATCCACGAGGGATGTCCGTCCCTCGCCTGGCGCGGCTTAGGCCCGGCCCGGGAGAGCGCACCAACACCACATCGATCGGCTGAGAGAGCGCGAGAGAAGCGAGGCATCGCGGAGTTCCCCCCCTGGCGAGGAGGGGGACCGAGCCCCGAAGGAGTGCGGGCAAAGGACAGCAACCCTCCGGAGAGGGGAGAGGCCCGTTTCAGCCTTCGCCCGCACTTCCGACTTCAGGGCAATGTCCGGCCCCGACCGGACCCACCCCCGACGAGAGCGAGGAGGACGCCTGACACGCGAGGCTGGGGGGGGTCCGTTGGCGCCGAGGACACGGACACCGGGCTGGCCTCGGGCACCTTAGACCGGAGGAGCGACAGCCACGGCCGGGGACACCGCCCCCGGGTGCACGCGAGAGCCGGCGCACAGGGCCCAGGCGGGCGGCTCAGGCGGCGGGAAGCCAGGGAGGAGTCCTCAAGACAGGCCCCCAGCTCCTCACACGCACCCAGGGGAACGACCGGTCCCGATCCTCACGGCGGAGAGCCACCGAGAGAGAGCGTGTCAGCGTACATCTCGCGGTCCAATCCGGCCCCGTCACACCGGAAAAGGACCGTTGCCCGGAGCGGGACCGATCTGCTCCCTCCCGCGGCACCCTCTGGAACAGCGACCCGGCCACCGGCACCTGGGACAGCCCCATCGCCCAGAGTCCCGGAACTCCAGGGGACAACTGGTCGACCCCGTGACTCGGCAGGGTCCAAGCCGCGCCAGAAGCCACGCGCCGACCCGGTGGCAGCGGCGGCGGCGGCGGCGGCGGCGGCGGCCGCCCGGGGAAAAGCGGACGCATCCCCGAGCGGATGGACGAACCCCCGCCCGCCCGAACCCCCGAGACACACACCCCGAAAGCCACCGGTCAGGACTCGGAGCGGACGGGGAGGGGGAGAGCGCGGCGACCACGCACGGGCGGGCGGGCGGGCGCCCGCAGCTGACGTCCCGCCTCGGAGCCGGCTCCGGAGGGCGAGGAGGTCGGATCATTAGCCCGGAAAGACCGGAGAATAAAAAAAACCTCTAAGTCCCCTTCCTTCGCGGCGCCGCGGACCAGGCGCCCCCGCGGGCTCACAGCCGGACCCCGTCACCCTCTCCCCGGCCCTCGTCTCACGGCGCCACCGGCCGGGCACGCGGGGAGAGCGGGTGCGGCAAGTCGCCATTCACCAAACACCGCCGTCACGCCAAGGTCCCCGCCCCTCAGAGCACCGGGGGACGCCACCGGGGCGGTGGGGAGGGGGCAGGTACCCGGAAAACGTCAGCCGCCGCCACCGCCGCCGCCGCCGCCGAGGCCCGGTCGGTGGGCGCCCGTTCACCAGGTCCGCTCCGCGCCGCTCCTCTCCGGCCCCGGTCCGGCCATCGGCCCCACTCGGCTCCGGACCCTGGAGCGATGCACCCACCGCCGGCGGAGCGCCAGCGCGGGCGCCCGGGAAGACTCGGGGCCGCCGCGGACCGTGGAGCGACAGCGCCACCCACCGGCGGAGGGACGGATCACGCGCCCGGGCCGGGACCCGGGCTCGGGCCGGCCATCGGCCCCGCTCCGGGCCGCCGCGGGAGCCCGGAGCTACGGCGGCACCCGCCCGCGGAGGGCCGGGCCGCGCGCCCGGGCCGGGACCCGGGCTCGGGCCGGCCATCGGCCCCGCTCCGGGCCGCCGCGGGAGCCCGGAGCTACGGCGGCACCCGCCCGCGGAGGGCCGGGCCGCGCGCCCGGGCCGGGACCCGGGCTCGGGCCGGCCATCGGCCCCGCTCCGGGCCGCCGCGGGAGCCCGGAGCTACGGCGGCACCCGCCCGCGGAGGGCCGGGCCGCGCGCCCGGGCGGCCCCGGGCTCGGGCCGGCCATCGGCCCCGCTCCGAGCCGCCGCCAACACTGGAGCTACGCGCCACCCGCCGGCGAAGGGCTGGGCCACGCACCCGGGCCGATCCGGCCCTTGGCCCCGCTCCGGCCCGCCGCAGAACACCGGAGCTACGCGGCAAGGGCTCCGGCCGGCAGAGGGCCGGGCCGCGCGCCCGGGCGGCCCCGGGCTCGGGGCGGCCACCGGCCCCGCTCGGGGCCGCCGCGGACCGTGGAGCGACAGCGCCACCCACCGGCGGAGGGACGGATCACGCGCCCGGGCCGGGACCCGGGCTCGGGCCGGCCATCGGCCCCGCTCCGGGCCGCCGCGGGAGCCCGGAGCTACGGCGGCACCCGCCCGCGGAGGGCCGGGCCGCGCGCCCGGGCCGGGACCCGGGCTCGGGCCGGCCATCGGCCCCGCTCCGGGCCGCCGCGGGAGCCCGGAGCTACGGCGGCACCCGCCCGCGGAGGGCCGGGCCGCGCGCCCGGGCCGGGACCCGGGCTCGGCCCGGCCATCGGCCCCGCTCCGGGCCGCCGCGGGAGCCCGGAGCTACGGCGGCACCCGCCCGCGGAGGGCCGGGCCGCGCGCCCGGGCCGGGACCCGGGCTCGGCCCGGCCATCGGCCCCGCTCCGGGCCGCCGCGGGAGCCCGGAGCTACGGCGGCACCCGCCCGCGGAGGGCCGGGCCGCGCGCCCGGGCCGGGACCCGGGCTCGGGCCGGCCATCAGCCCCGCTCCGGGCCGCCGCGGGAGCCCGGAGCTACGGCGGCACCCGCCCGCGGAGGGCCGGGCCGCGCGCCCGGGCGGCCCCGGGCTCGGGCCGGCCATCGGCCCCGCTCCGGGCCGCCGCCAACCCTGGAGCTACGCGCCACCCGCCGGCGGAGTGCTGGTCGACCCGCCCGGACAGCCCCGCCAGGCGCCGGCACCCGGCTCCGAAGGCAACAGGACCTCCCCTATAAGCCTGCAGTTCCAATCTCCGCCGTCGGACCTCGTGGGGTGGCGCCTTGACAGCGGGACCAATTTCGATTGGGACGCCGACCTCCTGGAAGGCCGCCTCGGGCACTGCAACCGAATCGCTGCCGTCACCTCCAGAGGAGCTCCGGCGCCGAAGAAAAGCGGACGCCAGGTGGCGCCCGAGCACCCTCTGTGGGATCGCCATCCCCGCGCGGATGATGTGGAGGGAGACTAAGTCACACCGTCCCTTGCCTCGAGAAACAGACATCACGGGGCAGGGCCATCCGGGGACACAGGGTGTGGAAGGAGGACGACCCCCCCCCCACCCACACACACAGACACACAGACACACGGACAGACACACACACAGACACACACACACGCACACACACACAGACACACACACACAGAGACACCCACACACACAGACACACACACACACAGACACACACACACACAGACACCCACACACACAGACACACACACAGACACACACACACACACACACACACACACACTAAAACCCCACCCCACCACTCAGTACGTGTGCTTCATCGCGTGCACGCAGGCCCGCCCATTCTCTGTCTGTCTGTCTGTCTGTCTGTCTGTGTCCGTGTCCATCTCCGTCGTCTGCCTCTCCCCCCCCCAAGCCCCCCCTCCCCACCCCGTAACCTTCTCCTTCTCTGTGCATCTGTTTTGGGGCCACACGCCTGAGCCGGGCTCCGGGCATATCCCTGGGATGCCTTCAAGGAGTACTCCCGGCAGGGCTATGCATTCAGGGAGTACTCCCGGCAGAGCTCGTGGAACCCTATGGGAACTCCAGGGGTTGAACTCAGATCAGGGGCGTGTGCAAGGCTAGCCACCTCCCTGCTGCACTCCCTCTCTTCTCCAGCACCAGTCGCCAGCGCTCATTGCGGTCATTGTTTGCTTCTTTGATTGGATTGTTTTGGGTGGCCAATCCCCAGCCATGTGTTAAAATCACTCCGGACTCCTGGACTCTGCACTGAACTCACTCAGGGATAACCCCTGACGCGCTCTCTCTGTCTCTGTCTCTGTCTCTGTCTCTGTCTGTCTGTCTGTCTGTCTCTCTCTCTCTCTCTCTCTCTCTCTCTCTCTCCCCCTCTCTGTCTCTCTCTCTCTCTCTCTCTCTCTCTCTCTCTCTCCCTCTCTGTCTCTCTCTCTCTCTCTCCCTCCCCTCCCCCTCCAAAGTACTAGTTTGAAAACAGATTTGGATACTCTTATTGGGTGAGACAGAAGTACCATCGAGGTGCACCGAATGAAATCAAGCTCTGTTTTCTCTGAGGTGGCATGATGGTCAAGCGGAGGATCTGGGGGGGCCGCGAGTCACAGGGACATGACTCCTAGGCCGCTCTCTGCGGGTCATCCTGCGATTCAAAACCTCTAGTTCATCGCCTATTCACACTGGGTGGGACGCCAGAGCCAGAGAGAGCGCTCCACGGGCCGAGTGGATGCTTCGTGGGCGGGAGGGGAGAGGCCCAGGTTCCATCCTCCGGTCGAGGCCGTGGATCATTGGAACATATGCCTCTCTCCCCTCTCCCGTGGCCTCCTCCTCCTCCTCCTCCTCCTCCTCCTCCTCCTCCTCCTCCTCCTCCTCCTCCTCCTCCTCCTCCTCCTCCTCCGCCTCCGCGGGAGGCGGGGGCGGGCTGGACGGACAAGGCACCGAGAGCTCAGAAGATCCACCGAAGCCCCATGAACTTGACAAAAGACGAAAGGACCGGGGAGGACCCGTCTGTCAGGGGCCAACCTCCCCGAAGGAATAGGCATAGGCGACCTGACCCACGAGAGAGAGAGAGAGAGAGAGAGAGAGAGAGAGAGAGAGAGAGAGAGAGAGAGAGGAGAAGAGAAGAGAGTGAGCTTTCCCCTCCTCTGGGACACAATGACGTTTGTTTTGGCCTTTGGCACCGGGTGCTGTGAGAAATGAGGAGGAGAAACGAGGAGGAGGAAGAGGAGGAGGAGGAGGAGAGGAGGAGGAGGAGGAGGAGGCTGCGGAAAGGAGCGATTCGCCCCCGTGGAGCTTTCGACCGAGGAACCGGCCCCGTGGCCTCTAGGGCGACCGGGCACCCGCCTCGGGAACAAGCACACCCTAGTCGTAGCCACTCGCGGAGCTAAATCCGGGACGTGAAGCGGTGTGGCGCAGCGGCGCCCACCACGAGTGGCGTGACGCACGGCCGCCCGCTCCTTTCTCTTCAGCGTTCCCGAGTCGAATCGGTCACTGTGAAGCGGCTGAGGCTTGCGGGAGTGCGGGCGGGCGGGAGTGAGTGAGTGAGTGAGTGAGTGAGTGAGTGAGTGAGTGAGTGCGTGCGTGCGTGTTTCACGTGGCTTAACACGTTTTAAAACGACCTCGAGATGGAGACGCGACTACAAGAACCGAAGGGATGCGTGAGGTGGCTGGGGACATAGGCGAGGGGTCCGGGGCTGTGCCTCGCCAGGATCCCCAGCACACCGCAGGTTTCCCGCCCCCCCCCCCCCAGCAGCGCCGCCGCCGGCAGCCTCCGAGCAGCCCCAAAACCTCTGGAAATTTCGTCTCCCAAAGTTTTCCGAGTTGCATGCATAGATTCGTCAACCGGACTCAACTCCATCAAGAGATTTTTCGTGGCGGGGGGCGGGCAGCGCGGATGGCAGGAAAAAAATAGAAACAGGAGTTAAGTAAGGCACCTGTGCCACACGTCACGTGAACTACGGGCAGCTACACCGCCCACGCGCGGCCCCCGCCCCGTGACCCCGGTTGGAATCCCTGGAGATGGACTGAGGGCTGGAGGGACCGAGGGGTGGGAGGGGCAGAGGGGCGGAGGGACCGAGGGGTGGGAGGGGCGGAGGGGCGGAGGGACCGAGGGGTGGGAGGGGCGGAGGGGCGGAGGGACCGAGGGGTGGGAGGGGCGGAGGGGAGGGGCGGAGGGGCGGAGGGGCGGAGGGACCGAGGGGTGGGAGGGGTGAGAGGGGCTGAGGGGCGGGAGGGGCGCGGGGCGGGCGGGGGGATTGGCGAGTTGGGCACACTGTTCCCTGCGAACAAAGCAAAGCTCTCTGACTGACTGTCGTTGCTGATGAAAGTGCCTTGGGTTTTTTTCTTTGGGGGGGGTGGGGAGGGTTGGTTGGTTTTTTTGGTGTTTTTCTTCCCCCCCCCCCCCCCGTTCCACCGAAGGGGAAGTTTATCCGTGACTCCCGTTTTCCGTTCACGGTGCTTTTATTTTATGCTACCGCATCTTCACCAAAGTTTCTTCACCGCCACCATCGCCCCCACCGTCCCACCTCCCCTGCCCCGGGCTTTCTGTTGTCCGGTCAGCCCCCCCCCCCCCCGGGGGGGGGTGTGGCGGCGGCGCTTCACATCGGGCACCCAGGACCTCAGAGGAGAGGAGGATCGGTTTGATCTCCAGAAAGGCTGTTTCTTGAAGGGCCAAGGAGGGAGGGAGCGCGAGTTTTGAGCCCCCGCCCCCCGCAGCCGCGCCTTTCCCTTTCTCGTGCTCCCCCTCCCCCGCGGCGGCGCCAGCGCCCAGCTGAAATCGGTCACCCACCCCACCTCCCATCCCGACCCCACCGCTGAGGTGCGTGTCCTAAGCCTACGACCGACCGAGAGCGCTTAGCAGATCTTATCTCCAAGCGAGCTACGGACAGAGAACGGCATCTCTTCCTCTTCCCCACCCTCACCCTCCGGGCAAACGGGCGGGCGAGGCGGCCATGGTCGCGCAAAAAAAAAAAAAAAAAAAAAAAGGAGGCGGCCGACCCGGCCGGCTTGGAGTCAGATTCCCTCTGGCCTCTTCTAAGGACACCGTTGTCTTTGTTGTTGTTGTTGTTGTTGTTGTTGTTGTTGTTGTTCTCTCTCCCTCCCTCCCCCCGCCCCCGGTGTGTGGGGGGGGGGGGAGCGGGTGTCGGGAAGAGAAATGAAACCGAAACCCCGGGTCACGGACCACAAGTCCCAGGAAGCTCCGGGGCCGCCACGGCCACAGGCACCGCCACCGAGATGGCTCCTGCCACCCTCCCCTCCCCTCCCCCGCCGTGTCCATTCTCGGTCGGTCTCATTCTCTCACCCACCCCTACCCGATCAGCCCTCCACCCTCCCTCCGTCTAGGAAATTCGGGCGGGGTTATCCTATGAAAGTCGTGCAAACATCTCAGATAGATTTCAAAGAGAGGCTTGAGCTAGATCCAAAAAAATAGTAATAATAATTTTTTCTTTTAAAAGGAAAGCAGGCAAGCAAAAGCAAGTGAGCAAGCAAAAGCAGGCCAAAGAATAGACCCTGAGCACCGTCAGAACAGAGCAGAAAAGCCGGGCCTGGATCTGGGTGGTGCAATAGGATCACGGGTGGAGGGATGGGCCCTGGATCATGGTACAACTGATTGAAACGTGAGCACGAAAGTGTGTAAGTCTGTCACTGTCCCTCACGGTGTTTCATTAAAAAAAAAAAATTTCTTTTTTAAAAAGGAAAGCAGGCAAGCCAGCCAGCCAGCCAGCCAGCCAGCCAGCCAGCCAGCCAGCCAGCCAGCCAGCAAGCAAGCAAGCAAGCAGGCCCGCAGGCCCACGGGCAGGAAGGCAAGCAAGAAGAGGGTTGGCAGGCAGCCGGCAGGCCGGCAAGCAGGCAGGCAGGCAGGCAGGCAGGCAGGCAGGCAGGCAGGCAGGCAAGCAAGCAAGCAAGGAAGCAAGCAGGCAAGCAAAAGGGTAGACCCTGAGCACCTGCAGTACACAAGGGTCTCCCCTTGTAGGGCCTGGATCTCGGTGTTGGAAAATGGGCCCGGGTGGTGGAGGGGTGGCACTGGTTCATGGTAAGACCGAAATGTGAGCAGGAAAGTGTGTAAGTCAGCCACTCTAGCTCACGGTGCTTCACTAAAAAAAAATTTAATAAGTAAGTAAGTAAATAAATAAGTAAATAAATAAGGAAAGCAGGCAAGGAAAAGCAAGTATGCAAGCCAAAGCAAGAGAGCGAGCAAAAGAGTAAGCAGCAAAAGCAAGCAAAAGAGTAAGAGGAAGCAAGCAGGCAAGCGAGAAGGCAGGCAGGCAGGCAGGCAGGCAGGCAGGCAGGCAGGCAGGCAGGCAGGCAGGCAGGCAGGCAGGCAGGCAGGAAGGAAAGAAGGAAGCAAGGAAGGAAGCAAGCGGGCCAAGGAGTAGACCCTGAGCGGCCTCAGTACACAAGGGAAAAAGCAGGGCCTGGATCTCGGTGGCGGAGAATGGGCCCGGGTGGTGGAGAGGGGGGACTGG
>NC_073308.1:77744487-77757119 GCF_027595985.1 Sorex araneus
CCGGCAGCGGAGTCGACCGACGGTCGCGACCGCCCCCCACCGCACCGACGACAGAACGCACGCCACCCCTCCGATCACCGCACGCACCTCCGACCAGAGTCCCCCCCGGGCTAAACGAGGCCCGGTCAGGCGGGGTCGGCCGCTCCAGAGGCACGACGGGTCCCGGCGGGCAGGCACGACCTGCAACCGGGCGAGAGAGAACGGCCGCCGCCGGCGGGCGACCGCGCGGGAGGAGGGCCACGGGGGCCGAAGCGCCCGCCCGGCCACCGCAAGGGCACACACAGCCTCCCGTGGGGAGGGCGGCCCGAGGGGGCCGGGGGGATCCGGGCCCGCGAGGGCCGGGGCACGCGGCACGCGCGCCAGACGGGCTCCGAGAGGAGCAACGAGAGCGGGAGGCGCCCATCGGGGCGACCGGGCCGCCGGGAAAACAACGCACGGGAATCCCACCGCCCACAGACCAGGGCGGTCCCGCGCCCACGCCCGGGACGCCGGCCGGCCCCGACGGCCGACCCACCCGCGCCCTCCGCCTCGGAAGCCACGTCCACACGCGTCACCGCAGCGCCCCGCCACCGGGGGCCCGGAGGGTCCAACGCCGACCACCGCCACCCGTCCCCGGCCCCACCGCGGGGCGGGAAGGGCCGACGGCGCCCAGAACCTCCGCGAGCCCGCACGCGCGGGCCGCAACACAAGCCTCTCGCCTTTCCTCTTCCGTCCGCCCGCCCGAGCCCTGACCGAGGGTCCCGGAGCCCAGGCGGCAACGTCCGGCACCCGGGGGGGCCGCCGCCACCACGCGGACCGCGCGGCGGCGCCTCGCTCGGCCGGGCGGCCGAGACGGGACCCCCCGAGAGCACACACCCCGAAGCCGAGGTCCGCAGCACCACCGCCGGCTGCGGCACCACACGGGGAACGGGAAGCGGACAGAGCGTTTCCCCCCCGCCGGGAAGCACGGCTCCCGCCGGGGGCACAGCGGGCCGGGTCAACAGGAGCACGGGGTCGCAACGGTGGCAGAAACGACACCCTGACCGCGCACACCCGTCCCACGACTCCGACCACACGCACGCGGGCCCATCCGGGCCCCGACCGCCAACCACGACGTTCCGACGCCCCGACGCCGGGACGCCAGCTCGGCCCGGCCCGACGGGACCCTCCCCCGACCCAGAAGGGGGAGGCGCGGGCCGCGGTAGGCAAAGAGCGAGCGCGCACGGCACCCCCCCACGTCTGAGGGGATGACGGCGGACCCCTCCCCGTCGCAGAGCGGCGAGGAAGGGAGGGCTCCACTACCGGTGGCTGACAGCGCAGGAGAAAGAGGGGCGGCGGCTGGGGGATGCGGTACCCCAAAGGCACCCTCGCGGATCGCTAGAGAAGGCTTTTCTCCACCGAGGGGGCGTCGCCCCCCCAACCCGGGCGAGCTACCACCTTCCCCTCCGGACTCCCCCGACACCGCGTGTCGGGGGGGTCTGCCGTAGCGGTCCGGCGGCCGGTCCCCGCCGGAGCGGGGCCGCGACCGCATCTCACGTGAGCGTCCGCGGTCAGGTCCGTCGCGTGCCGGGCCCGCGGGAGGGCCCGCCGCCCCTCCGCAGCACCCGGCAAACGGCCCCCGCCCACCGGGACGGGAAGGCCGGCTTCCACCCCCACGACGGGGGAAGAGGGGCGGAAGCCCCGGACCAGGCGAGAGAGAGCCCCAAAGGGGGACGCCTCATCTCCCAGAGCCCGGCGCGACGGCAACCCACCGACTGCCGCTCACACGCCCGCGCGCTAGTGCCAGTTACTGCGAGGCACGCGGGCGCCCGCCCGGAACGCGGAGGCCCTCCCCCGTCCACCGCCCCGCGGCGAACCGCAGAGGAGGCAACGGCGGGCGACCCCGCGACGAGGACGACCGGCTCGACCCCCCTGGAAGGCCAGGGGCCAACCGAAACCAGGAGGAGCCCGGGGAGGGAAGGACAACAAGTCCGGGTGACGGGGAAGCGACACCACCAACTCGGCCTCGGGCACCTGACAGGATGACCTGGAGCGCTCCAGGGGCACCACCGAGGACCGGGTGAGGCGCGGCCACGCGCGCCACCGCCGGGCGGCCCCCCCCACCGCGGGGGGGGCCCGCCCGAGAGGACGGGACCCCGCGGGGTCCCGCGCAGAGCGAGGATTGTCCGCTGCGTCAGACGACCCCGAAACCCGCTCCCCCGCCACGCACGGGGCCTGGGGGAGAGCGGGAAGAGCGGGATCGGGCCGGGGTCCGCACCCCTGAACGCCCCCACGGGGGTGGAGGAGAAGCGAGGGGCCCGCTGGCAGAACGAGAAGAGCGGTCCCATCCACGAGGGATGTCCGTCCCTCGCCTGGCGCGGCTTAGGCCCGGCCCGGGAGAGCGCACCAACACCACATCGATCGGCTGAGAGAGCGCGAGAGAAGCGAGGCATCGCGGAGTTCCCCCCCTGGCGAGGAGGGGGACCGAGCCCCGAAGGAGTGCGGGCAAAGGACAGCAACCCTCCGGAGAGGGGAGAGGCCCGTTTCAGCCTTCGCCCGCACTTCCGACTTCAGGGCAATGTCCGGCCCCGACCGGACCCACCCCCGACGAGAGCGAGGAGGACGCCTGACACGCGAGGCTGGGGGGGGGTCCGTTGGCGCCGAGGACACGGACACCGGGCTGGCCTCGGGCACCTTAGACCGGAGGAGCGACAGCCACGGCCGGGGACACCGCCCCCGGGTGCACGCGAGAGCCGGCGCACAGGGCCCAGGCGGGCGGCTCAGGCGGCGGGAAGCCAGGGAGGAGTCCTCAAGACAGGCCCCCAGCTCCTCACACGCACCCGGGGGAACGACCGGTCCCGATCCTCACGGCGGAGAGCCACCGAGAGAGAGCGTGTCAGCGTACATCTCGCGGTCCAATCCGGCCCCGTCACACCGGAAAAGGACCGTTGCCCGGAGCGGGACCGATCTGCTCCCTCCCGCGGCACCCTCTGGAACAGCGACCCGGCCACCGGCACCTGGGACAGCCCCATCGCCCAGAGTCCCGGAACTCCAGGGGACAACTGGTCGACCCCGTGACTCGGCAGGGTCCAAGCCGCGCCAGAAGCCACGCGCCGACCCGGTGGCGGCGGCGGCGGCGGCGGCGGCCGCCCGGGGAAAAGCGGACGCATCCCCGAGCGGATGGACGAACCCCCGCCCGCCCGAACCCCCGAGACACACACCCCGAAAGCCACCGGTCAGGACTCGGAGCGGACGGGGAGGGGGAGAGCGCGGCGACCACGCACGGGCGGGCGGGCGGGCGGGCGCCCGCAGCTGACGTCCCGCCTCGGAGCCGGCTCCGGAGGGCGAGGAGGTCGGATCATTAGCCCGGAAAGACCGGAGAATAAAAAAAACCTCTAAGTCCCCTTCCTTCGCGGCGCCGCGGACCAGGCGCCCCCGCGGGCTCACAGCCGGACCCCGTCACCCTCTCCCCGGCCCTCGTCTCACGGCGCCACCGGCCGGGCACGCGGGGAGAGCGGGTGCGGCAAGTCGCCATTCACCAAACACCGCCGTCACGCCAAGGTCCCCGCCCCTCAGAGCACCGGGGGACGCCACCGGGGCGGTGGGGAGGGGGCAGGTACCCGGAAAACGTCAGCCGCCGCCACCGCCGCCGCCGCCGCCGAGGCCCGGTCGGTGGGCGCCCGTTCACCAGGTCCGCTCCGCGCCGCTCCTCTCCGGCCCCGGTCCGGCCATCGGCCCCACTCGGCTCCGGACCCTGGAGCGATGCACCCACCGCCGGCGGAGCGCCAGCGCGGGCGCCCGGGAAGACTCGGGGCCGCCGCGGACCGTGGAGCGACAGCGCCACCCACCGGCGGAGGGACGGATCACGCGCCCGGGCCGGGACCCGGGCTCGGGCCGGCCATCGGCCCCGCTCCGGGCCGCCGCGGGAGCCCGGAGCTACGGCGGCACCCGCCCGCGGAGGGCCGGGCCGCGCGCCCGGGCCGGGACCCGGGCTCGGCCCGGCCATCGGCCCCGCTCCGGGCCGCCGCGGGAGCCCGGAGCTACGGCGGCACCCGCCCGCGGAGGGCCGGGCCGCGCGCCCGGGCCGGGACCCGGGCTCGGGCCGGCCATCGGCCCCGCTCCGGGCCGCCGCGGGAGCCCGGAGCTACGGCGGCACCCGCCCGCGGAGGGCCGGGCCGCGCGCCCGGGCGGCCCCGGGCTCGGGCCGGCCATCGGCCCCGCTCCGAGCCGCCGCCAACACTGGAGCTACGCGCCACCCGCCGGCGAAGGGCTGGGCCACGCACCCGGGCCGATCCGGCCCTTGGCCCCGCTCCGGCCCGCCGCAGAACACCGGAGCTACGCGGCAAGGGCTCCGGCCGGCAGAGGGCCGGGCCGCGCGCCCGGGCGGCCCCGGGCTCGGGGCGGCCACCGGCCCCGCTCGGGGCCGCCGCGGACCGTGGAGCGACAGCGCCACCCACCGGCGGAGGGACGGATCACGCGCCCGGGCCGGGACCCGGGCTCGGCCCGGCCATCGGCCCCGCTCCGGGCCGCCGCGGGAGCCCGGAGCTACGGCGGCACCCGCCCGCGGAGGGCCGGGCCGCGCGCCCGGGCCGGGACCCGGGCTCGGGCCGGCCATCGGCCCCGCTCCGGGCCGCCGCGGGAGCCCGGAGCTACGGCGGCACCCGCCCGCGGAGGGCCGGGCCGCGCGCCCGGGCCGGGACCCGGGCTCGGGCCGGCCATCGGCCCCGCTCCGGGCCGCCGCGGGAGCCCGGAGCTACGGCGGCACCCGCCCGCGGAGGGCCGGGCCGCGCGCCCGGGCCGGGACCCGGGCTCGGGCCGGCCATCGGCCCCGCTCCGGGCCGCCGCGGGAGCCCGGAGCTACGGCGGCACCCGCCCGCGGAGGGCCGGGCCGCGCGCCCGGGCGGCCCCGGGCTCGGGCCGGCCATCGGCCCCGCTCCGGGCCGCCGCCAACCCTGGAGCTACGCGCCACCCGCCGGCGGAGTGCTGGTCGACCCGCCCGGACAGCCCCGCCAGGCGCCGGCACCCGGCTCCGAAGGCAACAGGACCTCCCCTATAAGCCTGCAGTTCCAATCTCCGCCGTCGGACCTCGTGGGGTGGCGCCTTGACAGCGGGACCAATTTCGATTGGGACGCCGACCTCCTGGAAGGCCGCCTCGGGCACTGCAACCGAATCGCTGCCGTCACCTCCAGAGGAGCTCCGGCGCCGAAGAAAAGCGGACGCCAGGTGGCGCCCGAGCACCCTCTGTGGGATCGCCATCCCCGCGCGGATGATGTGGAGGGAGACTAAGTCACACCGTCCCTTGCCTCGAGAAACAGACATCACGGGGCAGGGCCATCCGGGGACACAGGGTGTGGAAGGAGGACGACCCCCCCCACCCACACACACAGACACACAGACACACGGACAGACACACACACAGACACACACACACGCACACACACACAGACACACACACACAGAGACACCCACACACACAGACACACACACACAGACACCCACACACACAGACACACACACAGACACACACACACACACACACACACACTAAAACCCCACCCCACCACTCAGTACGTGTGCTTCATCGCGTGCACGCAGGCCCGCCCATTCTCTGTCTGTCTGTCTGTCTGTCTGTCTGTCTGTGTCCGTGTCCATCTCCGTCGTCTGCCTCTCCCCCCCCCAAGCCCCCCCTCCCCACCCCGTAACCTTCTCCTTCTCTGTGCATCTGTTTTGGGGCCACACGCCTGAGCCGGGCTCCGGGCATATCCCTGGGATGCCTTCAAGGAGTACTCCCGGCAGGGCTATGCATTCAGGGAGTACTCCCGGCAGAGCTCGTGGAACCCTATGGGAACTCCAGGGGTTGAACTCAGATCAGGGGCGTGTGCAAGGCTAGCCACCTCCCTGCTGCACTCCCTCTCTTCTCCAGCACCAGTCGCCAGCGCTCATTGCGGTCATTGTTTGCTTCTTTGATTGGATTGTTTTGGGTGGCCAATCCCCAGCCATGTGTTAAAATCACTCCGGACTCCTGGACTCTGCACTGAACTCACTCAGGGATAACCCCTGACGCGCTCTCTCTGTCTCTGTCTCTGTCTCTGTCTCTGTCTGTCTGTCTGTCTCTCTCTCTCTCTCTCTCTCTCTCTCTCTCTCTCTCTCCCTCTCTGTCTCTCTCTCTCTCTCTCCCTCCCCTCCCCCTCCAAAGTACTAGTTTGAAAACAGATTTGGATACTCTTATTGGGTGAGACAGAAGTACCATCGAGGTGCACCGAATGAAATCAAGCTCTGTTTTCTCTGAGGTGGCATGATGGTCAAGCGGAGGATCTGGGGGGGCCGCGAGTCACAGGGACATGACTCCTAGGCCGCTCTCTGCGGGTCATCCTGCGATTCAAAACCTCTAGTTCATCGCCTATTCACACTGGGTGGGACGCCAGAGCCAGAGAGAGCGCTCCACGGGCCGAGTGGATGCTTCGTGGGCGGGAGGGGAGAGGCCCAGGTTCCATCCTCCGGTCGAGGCCGTGGATCATTGGAACATATGCCTCTCTCCCCTCTCCCGTGGCCTCCTCCTCCTCCTCCTCCTCCTCCTCCTCCTCCTCCTCCTCCTCCTCCGCCTCCGCGGGAGGCGGGGGCGGGCTGGACGGACAAGGCACCGAGAGCTCAGAAGATCCACCGAAGCCCCATGAACTTGACAAAAGACGAAAGGACCGGGGAGGACCCGTCTGTCAGGGGCCAACCTCCCCGAAGGAATAGGCATAGGCGACCTGACCCACGAGAGAGAGAGAGAGAGAGAGAGAGAGAGAGAGAGAGAGAGAGAGAGAGAGGAGAAGAGAAGAGAGTGAGCTTTCCCCTCCTCTGGGACACAAAGACGTTTGTTTTGGCCTTTGGCACCGGGTGCTGTGAGAAATGAGGAGGAGAAACGAGGAGGAGGAAGAGGAGGAGGAGGAGGAGAGAAGGAGGAGGAGGAGGAGGCTGCGGAAAGGAGCGATTCGCCCCCGTGGAGCTTTCGACCGAGGAACCGGCCCCGTGGCCTCTAGGGCGACCGGGCACCCGCCTCGGGAACAAGCACACCCTAGTCGTAGCCACTCGTGGAGCTAAATCCGGGACGTGAAGCGGTGTGGCGCAGCGGCGCCCACCACGAGTGGCGTGACGCACGGCCGCCCGCTCCTTTCTCTTCAGCGTTCCCGAGTCGAATCGGTCACTGTGAAGCGGCTGAGGCTTGCGGGAGTGCGGGCGGGCGGGAGTGAGTGAGTGAGTGAGTGAGTGAGTGAGTGAGTGAGTGAGTGCGTGCGTGCGTGTTTCACGTGGCTTAACACGTTTTAAAACGACCTCGAGATGGAGACGCGACTACAAGAACCGAAGGGATGCGTGAGGTGGCTGGGGACATAGGCGAGGGGTCCGGGGCTGTGCCTCGCCAGGATCCCCAGCACACCGCAGGTTTCCCGCCCCCCCCCCAGCACCGCCGCCGCCGGCAGCCTCCGAGCAGCCCCAAAACCTCTGCAAATTTCGTCTCCCAAAGTTTTCCGAGTTGCATGCATAGATTCGTCAACCGGACTCAACTCCATCAAGAGATTTTTCGTGGCGGGGGGCGGGCAGCGCGGATGGCAGGAAAAAAATAGAAACAGGAGTTAAGTAAGGCACCTGTGCCACACGTCACGTGAACTACGGGCAGCTACACCGCCCACGCGCGGCCCCCGCCCCGTGACCCCGGTTGGAATCCCTGGAGATGGACTGAGGGCTGGAGGGACCGAGGGGTGGGAGGGGCAGAGGGGCGGAGGGACCGAGGGGTGGGAGGGGCGGAGGGGCGGAGGGACCGAGGGGTGGGAGGGGCGGAGGGGCGGAGGGACCGAGGGGTGGGAGGGGCGGAGGGGAGGGGCGGAGGGGCGGAGGGGCGGAGGGACCGAGGGGTGGGAGGGGTGAGAGGGGCTGAGGGGCGGGAGGGGCGCGGGGCGGGCGGGGGGATTGGCGAGTTGGGCACACTGTTCCCTGCGAACAAAGCAAAGCTCTCTGACTGACTGTCGTTGCTGATGAAAGTGCCTTGGGTTTTTTTCTTTGGGGGGGTGGGGAGGGTTGGTTGGTTTTTTTGGTGTTTTTCTTCCCCCCCGCCCCCCCGTTCCACCGAAGGGGAAGTTTATCCGTGACTCCCGTTTTCCGTTCACGGTGCTTTTATTTTATGCTACCGCATCTTCACCAAAGTTTCTTCACCGCCACCATCGCCCCCACCGTCCCACCTCCCCTGCCCCGGGCTTTCTGTTGTTCGGTCAGCCCCCCCCCCGGGGGGGGGTGGCGGCGGCGCTTCACATCGGGCACCCAGGACCTCAGAGGAGAGGAGGATCGGTTTGATCTCCAGAAAGGCTGTTTCTTGAAGGGCCAAGGAGGGAGGGAGCGCGAGTTTTGAGCCCCCGCCCCCCGCAGCCGCGCCTTTCCCTTTCTCGTGCTCCCCCTCCCCCGCGGCGGCGCCAGCGCCCAGCTGAAATCGGTCACCCACCCCACCTCCCATCCCGACCCCACCGCTGAGGTGCGTGTCCTAAGCCTACGACCGACCGAGAGCGCTTAGCAGATCTTATCTCCAAGCGAGCTACGGACAGAGAACGGCATCTCTTCCTCTTCCCCACCCTCACCCTCCGGGCAAACGGGCGGGCGAGGCGGCCATGGTCGCGCAAAAAAAAAAAAAAAAAAAAAAAAAGGAGGCGGCGGCCGACCCGGCCGGCTTGGAGTCAGATTCCCTCTGGCCTCTTCTAAGGACACCGTTGTCTTTGTTGTTGTTGTTGTTGTTGTTGTTGTTGTTCTCTCTCCCTCCCTCCCCCCGCCCCCGGTGTGTGTGTGGGGGGGGGGGGGAGCGGGTGTCGGGAAGAGAAATGAAACCGAAACCCCGGGTCACGGACCACAAGTCCCAGGAAGCTCCGGGGCCGCCACGGCCACAGGCACCGCCACCGAGATGGCTCCTGCCACCCTCCCCTCCCCTCCCCTCTCCACCCCACCCCACCCCACCCCACCCCGCCGTGTCCATTCTCGGTCGGTCTCATTCTCTCACCCACCCCTACCCGATCAGCCCTCCACCCTCCCTCCGTCTAGGAAATTCGGGCGGGGTTATCCTATGAAAGTCGTGCAAACATCTCAGATAGATTTCAAAGAGAGGCTTGAGCTAGATCCAAAAAAATAGTAATAATAATTTTTTCTTTTAAAAGGAAAGCAGGCAAGCAAAAGCAAGTGAGCAAGCAAAAGCAGGCCAAAGAATAGACCCTGAGCACCGTCAGAACAGAGCAGAAAAGCCGGGCCTGGATCTGGGTGGTGCAATAGGATCACGGGTGGAGGGATGGGCCCTGGATCATGGTACAACTGATTGAAACGTGAGCACGAAAGTGTGTAAGTCTGTCACTGTCCCTCACGGTGTTTCATTAAAAAAAAAATTTCTTTTTTAAAAAGGAAAGCAGGCAAGCCAGCCAGCCAGCCAGCCAGCCAGCCAGCAAGCAAGCAAGCAAGCAAGCAAGCAGGCCCGCAGGCCCACGGGCAGGAAGGCAAGCAAGAAGAGGGTTGGCAGGCAGCCGGCAGGCCGGCAAGCAGGCAGGCAGGCAGGCAGGCAGGCAGGCAGGCAGGCAGGCAGGCAGGCAAGCAAGCAAGCAAGGAAGCAAGCAGGCAAGCAAAAGGGTAGACCCTGAGCACCTGCAGTACACAAGGGTCTCCCCTTGTAGGGCCTGGATCTCGGTGTTGGAAAATGGGCCCGGGTGGTGGAGGGGTGGCACTGGTTCATGGTAAGACCGAAATGTGAGCAGGAAAGTGTGTAAGTCAGCCACTCTAGCTCACGGTGCTTCACTAAAAAAAAATTTAATAAGTAAGTAAGTAAGTAAGTAAGTAAATAAATAAGTAAATAAATAAGGAAAGCAGGCAAGGAAAAGCAAGTATGCAAGCCAAAGCAAGAGAGCGAGCAAAAGAGTAAGCAGCAAAGGCAAGCAAAAGAGTAAGAGGAAGCAAGCAGGCAAGCGAGAAGGCAGGCAGGCAGGCAGGCAGGCAGGCAGGCAGGCAAGGAAAGAAGGAAGCAAGGAAGGAAGGAAGCAAGCGGGCCAAGGAGTAGACCCTGAGCTGCCTCAGTACACAAGGGAAAAAGCAGGGCCTGGATCTCGGTGGCGGAGAATGGGCCCGGGTGGTGGAGAGGGGGGGACTGGATCATGGTACGACGGAAACGTGAGCACGAAAGTGTGTAAGTCGGCCAGGGTCCCTCACGGTGATTGATAAAAAAATTTCTTGAAAATAAATAAGTAAATAAATAAATAAATAAATGAGTGAATAAATAAATAAGGAAAGCAGGCAAGGAAAAGCAAGTATGCAAGCCAAAGCGAGTGAGCGAGCAACAGCTTAAGCAGCAAAAGCAAGCACAAGAGTAAGGGGAAGCAAGCAGGCGAGCGAGAAGGCAGGCAGGCAGGCAGGCAGGCAGGCAGGCAGGCAGGCAGGCAGGCAGGCAGGCAGGCAGGCAAGGAAGGAAGGAAGCAAGGAAGGAAGCAAGGAAGGAAGCAAGCGGGCCAAGGAGTAGATCCTGAGCGGCCTCAGTACACAAGGGAAAAAGCAGGGCCTGGATCTCGGTGGCGGAGAATGGGCCCGGGTGGTGGAGAGGGGGGGACTGGATCATGGTACGACGGAAACGTGAGCACGAAAGTGTGTAAGTCGGCCAGGGTCCCTCACGGTGATTGATAAAAAAATTTCTTGAAAATAAATAAGTAAATAAATAAATAAATAAATGAGTGAATAAATAAATAAGGAAAGCAGGCAAGGAAAAGCAAGTATGCAAGCCAAAGCGAGTGAGCGAGCAACAGCTTAAGCAGCAAAAGCAAGCACAAGAGTAAGGGGAAGCAAGCAGGCGAGCGAGAAGGCAGGCAGGCAGGCAGGCAGGCAGGCAGGCAGGCAGGCAGGCAGGCAAGGAAGGAAGGAAGCAAGGAAGGAAGCAAGGAAGGAAGCAAGCGGGCCAAGGAGTAGATCCTGAGCGGCCTCAGTACACAAGGGAAAAAGCAGGGCCTGGATCTCGGTGGCGGAGAATGGGCCCGGGTGGTGGAGAGGGGGGGACTGGATCATGGTACGACGGAAACGTGAGCACGAAAGTGTGTAAGTCGGCCAGGGTCCCTCACGGTGATTGATAAAAAAATTTCTTGAAAATAAATAAGTAAATAAATAAATAAATAAATGAGTGAATAAATAAATAAGGAAAGCAGGCAAGGAAAAGCAAGTATGCAAGCCAAAGCGAGTGAGCGAGCAACAGCTTAAGCAGCAAAAGCAAGCACAAGAGTAAGGGGAAGCAAGCAGGCGAGCGAGAAGGCAGGCAGGCAGGCAGGCAGGCAGGCAGGCAAGGAAGGAAGGAAGCAAGGAAGGAAGCAAGGAAGGAAGCAAGCGGGCCAAGGAGTAGATCCTGAGCGGCCTCAGTACACAAGGGAAAAAGCAGGGCCTGGATCTCGGTGGCAGAGAATGGGCCCGGGTGGTGGAGAGGGGGGACTGGATCATGGTACGACGGAAATGTGAGCACGAAAGTGTGTAAGTCCGCCAGGGTCCCTCACGGTGATTCATTTAAAAAAAATTTAGTGGGGCTGGAGAGATAGCACAGCGGGTAGGGCGTTTGCCTTGCACGCGGCCGACCCGGGTTCAAATCCCAGCATCCCATATGGTCCCCTGAGCATGGCCAGGGGTAATTCCTGAGTGCAGAGCCAGGAGTAACCCCTGTGCATCGCCAGGTGTGACCCAAAAAGCAAAAAAAAAAAAAAAAAAAAATTTAGTTAGTTAGTAAGTCAGTCAGTCAGTTAGTCAGTCAGTCAGTCAATAAGTCAGTCAATAAATAAATAAATAAATAAATAAATAAATAAATAAATAAATAAATAAATAAATAAATGAGTGAATAAATAAATAAGGAAAGCAGGCAAGGAAAAGCAAGTATGCAAGCCAAAGCGAGTGAGCGAGCAACAGCGTAAGCAGCAAAAGCAAGCAAAAGAGTAGGAGGAAGCAAGCAGGCAAGCGAGAAGGCAGGCAGGCAGGCAGGCAGGCAGGCAGGCAGGCAGGCAGGCAGACAGGCAGGCAGGCAAGGAAGGAAGGAAGCAAGGAAGGAAGCAAGGAAGGGAGCAACAGCGTAAGCAGCAAAAGCAAGCAAAAGAGTAAGAGGAAGCAAGCAGGCAAGCGAGAAGGCAGGCAGGCAGGCAGGCAGGCAGGCAGGCAGGCAGACAGGCAGGCAGGCAAGGAAAGAAGGAAGCAAGGAAGGAAGCAAGGAAGGGAGCAACAGCGTAAGCAGCAAAAGCAAGCAAAAGAGTAAGAGGAAGCAAGCAGGCAAGCGAGAAGGCAGGCAGGCAGGCAGGCAGGCAGGCAGGCAGGCAGGCAGGCAGGCAGGCAGGCAGGCAAGGAAAGAAGGAAGCAAGGAAGGAAGCAAGCGGGCCAAGGAGTAGATCCTGAGCGGCCTCAGTACACAAGGGAAAAAGCAGGGCCTGGATCTCGGTGGCGGAGAATGGGCCCGGGTGGTGGAGAGGGGGGGACTGGATCATGGTACGACGGAAATGTGAGCACGAAAGTGTGTAAGTCGGCCAGGGTCCCTCACGGTGATTCATTTAAAAAAATTTAGTAAGTAAGTAAGTAAGTAAGTAAGTAAGTAAGTAAGTAAGTAAGTAAGTAATTCAGTCAGTCAGTCAGTCAGTCAGTCAGTCAGTCCGTCAGTCAGTCCG
>NC_073309.1:1843454-1898454 GCF_027595985.1 Sorex araneus
ATGTCCCTTGTAATATCTCTTCTTTACATCTCCGGATAAATTACCGGGCGCGGCCGCGTGTTCATTTATAAGCACTTGACATCGTCAGCCTGCGTTCCTGGCAGCGGACCAAGCTAACATTTTCATTTCGCGGTTCCCAATGAAGTTAGGAGTCTGTGCAGAGTCCTTTCAAAAGGCATCTGTAACTCGCGGCGTCAGTGCTCATTTGGAAAACCTTCTGTTACGCTGCGCCCAGGAAAACACAGGCCCCGTGTCAAGGAAAAACTCCGGCATTGACTTTAGAAATCTGCGAAGAAAAGGGAGAAGAATGCCGGGGGGGGGGGAGTCTCCTTCTCCCTCGTGCATCGCTCGTCTCGACGAGGAGACGGGGAGTCCGGAATGGAAGGGGCCGGGTCCTGGGAGACGCGGACCCCAGGCTCCGTGTGCCCCTGGAAATGGGTCCCTGACTGGGGCTTTGAAGGAAATAAGTGAGGAGGTACTAGTCGGAGCCAGCAGTGCTCGGGAGGACCACAGACACACGGAACCTGCTTCCTGGGAGGGTTAGGTTAGGCACACACACGCTAAGGCCACCTACTATTTTTTTCTTTTTTGGTCACACCCGGCGATGCACAGGGGTTACTCCTGGCTCTGCACCCAGGAATCACCCCTGGCGGTGCTCAGGGGACCCTATGGGATGTGGGAATCGAACCCGGGTCGGCCGCGTGCAAGGCAAACGCCCTCCCCGCTGTGCTATGCTCCAGCCCCTGACTCACCTACTTCAAATACCCCCTCGCCCCATTTCACACACGGGAAACGGGGGGCCAGAATGCACCAGCGACGGGTCCCACTGACGTGCTCAGCCAGGAGCCCCGTGGCCCGGGGCAGCCGCGGGTCAGCGCCGGCGTGGGGGTCCCCGCAGCCCGCCCAGCCGTGACTCACGGGAACCTCACAAGGAAGCCGAACAACGAAATTCTGCTCCAAAGCACCAGTCTCAGGGCTGGAGGGTGGCAGCAGGCACCTGCCCGGCTCTCGGGGTCCGACCCCGGCCCCCCGCATGCTCCCCGAGCCCCGCCAGGAGGGACCCCGCGGCCCTGAGCACTGTGGGAGCACCCGGCAGGGGCTCACGGCTGGCATTTCCGGGGACTCCCGGGCCGGCCCCGCGCCGCGGGCAAAGGTCTGGGGGGACTTTCCTCTCAGCACTGGTGTCCGACAGGCGCCAGCAGGGAGCGCGGACCCCTGGCTGGGCCCCCCCAGGCCCAGCTCACAGCTGCCCCGGCCCGGCTCTTCCCGCCCCTCCCACGAGGCCCCAACACCCAGGGAAGCTGCAGCCGGCAAGAAGAGGGTCTGCGGGTGGAGACGACGGGGCACAGGGGATGTTGAGGTTTATCCAAAATTGTGTCCCCTCTCCTCCCCTCCCCTCCCTCTCCCCTCCCCTCCCCTCCCCTCCCCTCCCCTCCCCTCCCCTCCCCGCTCTTTGGTGGGAGTTTAGTCTTGATGGAGGTACACTGGGTGTCAGGCCGTGTTCTGGCCCTTTTACACCCTTTCTAACTGATGAGCCTTTCTAAATGCAAGGTTTCACTGTAACCCTTTGAATCCGCCCTCCCGCCCGGGCCCCAGGACCCGCCCACAGCTCTCGGCACTTTGTCCTGTCTTCACTCTTTAAATAAAGTCTCTGGGGCCGGAGTGATAGCACAGCGGGCCGACCCGGGTTCGATTCCCAGCATCCCATAGGGTCCCCTGAGCACCGCCAGGGGTGATTCCTGAGTGCAGAGCCAGGAGTGACCCCTGTGCATTGCCAGGTGTGACCCAAAAAGGATAAAAATAAAAGTCTCCGGGTTCTTGTGTTTGGAAGGGGACGAATCTGTGAATCTGATGTCACCGTCCGCCCAGAAATGAAGGCCTCAGGCTGTCGGGGGCGAGTCCCCGTGTCCCTGGAGGTCAAGGGTCAGCACCCGGGCCCGCCCTCCGCATCCCCACCTTGCCACCGTCCCCATCAAATCCTCTGTGGGGAGGGAACCCCCCAGCCCCCCCCAAGGGCAGCCAAGGGGACCCGTTGCCTCGTGCGACTTCGATTTAAGTCGGTCCCAAGCACCATAATCGAGAAACAGTTTCATCGCCCCAGTCTCCTGCATTAAAAAGGAAAGAACGCCCTCCCCACCCCCCAAAGATGGTGGGGGGGTTCTGATGGAGGCTCTGATGGGCTTTACACATAATTATTTAGGCTGTTTATCCAGAAAGCGCCCGACCGACGGGGCGTGTGATTTATCTCTATGGATTAAGTGTCAGGATGGAGGGCGGGCGTCTAAATCACACACCTCCACGGCAGGCCTTGGGCGGCCGTCAAGGGCTCCGGCTGCCTGCACCCGGCCAGGCTGGCTCCGGCCTCTTCTCCGCCCCGCGGTCCTGGGGGCATAGGGCAGCCCCCTCGGGAGGGTCGGGAGGAGGGTCGGGAGGAGGGTCGGGAGGAGGGTCGGGGGAGGGTCGGGGGAGGGTCGGGGGGAGGGTCGGGGGGAGCCAGGTCCCTTCAGGAAAAGTTCTCGGAGGCGTTTCCCCGAGTCTCGACTCAGTCCTGGGAAGGCACACGGGCTTGGGGCTGGAGCTGCGGAATGGCAGGCAGGGTGACCCCAATTCCATCTCGGGACCCCTATGGTCCTCTGAGCCCCACCCGGAGTGACCCCGAGCACAGAGCCAGGAGTCAGCCCTGAGCAGAGAGGTGGGAGTCAGTCCTGAGCACAGAGCTGGGAGTCAGCCCTGAGCACAGAGCCGGGAGTCAGCCCTGAGTACAGAGCCGGGAGTCAGCCCTGAGCACAGAGCCGGGAGTCAGCCCTGAGTACAGAGCTGGGAGTCAGCCCTGAGCACAGAGCCGGGAGTCAGCCCTGAGCACTGCAGGCGCCGGCCTCCAGATGTGGCCCCTCAGGCCGGTGGTCGGATGGGCAAAGGACACGAGGGAGAAACGGAGGAGGAGACGGGGCTCTGCACAGGGCAAGGCCCGAAGCCGCCCGGAAACAGGCCGGTCCTGTGAGCGGAAACGTTCCTGGCCTGGGTGGGGGGAGCATTCTCGGACAGGGCCACCTCTCAGTCTTATGGGGGCTCCGGGAGCCAGCCTGTGAGACCCCAAACCTCTCCCACTGCCGGTGTGTCTACACACGTTTCCGACCACAGGCGGGTCTCCGCTTCCCCGCAAGCCGCTCACCAAGCAGGAGGCAAGAGTCAAGGCGCCGTCTGGAGAGCAGGTGCCGGAGCCCCTCGCAGGGAACCGACGGTAGCGCAAACGCTGGAGTGAGCTCCGAAGGCGGGTGCAATGTCCCTGGGGTCACCCCAACAAGTGAGCCCCAAGGAGGAAACCAGGGTGACCGGGAACGGCTGAGTGACCCTGAGCATCAGTCGGTGCCCGAAACAGGCCCCCCAGAGTATAACCGCCCAGAACAAAACCCCCTGGACATAACCCCCCCTGGAACAACACCCCAACACCCCCCCAACATAGCCCCCATCTTGGGTTTATTCCACGCAGACGAGGCGGGAGAGAGGGAGGAGGGGCCTTTCCTGGTCGCTTGCCGAGGACTGATTGTTAGTGTTTGCTGTTTCTGCCCCTGCCCTGCCAGTGTTGTGACATCCCGCACACCGAGGGGTGCCGGGCGCGGGGCCGAGGCCACGGGCAGTGCGTGTGTCGGGGCTGACTCAGGGGTGACAGCCTGGCAAGTCACAATGTCACGCCGTCTCCGCACCACACGGCAGGTACGACGAGGGACAGAATTCTCTCTGACTCGACAGCGTAATAAACAAAACTGTCAATGGGAATCACCCCCGCCTGCCTCCCCCGGCAACCGCAACAACAACAACAGCAACAACAGCAACAACAATAACAGCAACAGCAACAACAACAGTAACAACAGCAACCGCAACAACAACAATGACAACAACAACAGCAACAACAGTAACAACAGCAACCGCAACAACAACAATGACAACAACAACAGCAACAGCAACAACAACAACAACAACAGCAACAGCAACAACAACAGTAACAACAGCAACCGCAACAACAACAACAACAGCAACAGCAACAACAACAGTAACAACAGCAACCGCAACAACAACAATGACAACAACAACAGCAACAGCAACAACAACAATGACAACAGCAACAGCAACAACAACAGCAACAACAGCAACCGCAACAACAACAACAGCAACAGCAATAACAACAACAACAACAACAATGACAACAACGACAACGACAACATCAACCCAGAAAGGGTGGAGGCAAAATCCGCCACCTTGGTGGGACTCGCAGGGCCCTGCGGTGGTTGGGAAAGGAACGAGTTTCCCATAGTCGCCCCCGCAGAGTTTCCCACAGTCGCCCCCGCACTTGCTTCCCGGCATCCTCCTGGGGGCACCAGGAAGGCCCCGCCACGGCCTAGAGTGACACTCATCCCACAGGGCAGATCCCCACCCGGCCCTCACCCTCAGCCCGGGACACGGCGGCTCCTGGCCGGGCACCAGCAGGGGGCGCCAGGGAGCACCTGTGGGGGCTCGGCTGGGGCCTGGGGCGGGGAGCAGAGGGCCTGTTGCAGGTGGTGGGGTCCTCCCACGTCCACCCCCCTCACAAGTGGGGGGCACGGAGTCCCAAAGTCGGAGGCTCGTGACTGGCTGGACAGGTGCAGCGGGACCCCAAGGGGAAGTGGAATTCTCGGGGTTGATTAGACGGGAAAGGGGGGGGATGGCTGAGTCCGTCATTAACCTCATTGGTTCATGCATTTCACTTGAGGGCCACACCTGGCAGTGCTCAGGGCTGACTCCCGGCTCCGTGCTCAGGGATCAGGCCTGGCTCTGTGCTCAGGGCTGACTCCCGGCTCTGTGCTCAGGGATCAGGCCTGGCAGTGCTCAGGGATCAGGCCTGGCAGTGCTCCAAGGACCGTACGTGGAGCTGGGGATTGATCTGGGTTCGCTGTGTGTGGGGGGCGGGCGCCCTTCCCGCGTGCTCCCTCTCTGGCCACAAACCCTTCACTTCAAATCTCACCCGCCAAAAAGGCCACCGGTTAAAATAGGTAACGGTGGCTGGGGGGAGGCAGGAGAGGACACAGGAGCCCCGGCCGGGCGCGTCTCTGTCCCTCGCCTGCGTCCGGACAGCGGGGGGAGCAGGTGGCCGGGGGCCGGGGAGCCTGGGGGGCCCTGGTGACGGGGTCCAGCTGCAGATTCCGACCAGGCACAACACGGGGCATCGGGCACTGGAGGCCGGGGGGGGGGAGAACGGGACAGGACGTCGCACCTGGGCCGGGCGTCCAGGGGGGCGGGGGACGCAGCACGGCAGGAGGCCCCGGAGTCCCCCGGAAACTCCAACAGACTCGGGTTTCTGGGCGCCCGAGTGTGGGGCCCCTCAGCCTGCCCCAGGACCACTCTCGGGCGTGACTGAGACTCGCGTGGCTCAGGGGACTGTCTGGGCAGTGCTGGCCGCCCCGGACCTCGGTCTCCAGGGGCCGCCCTGTGCCCGGCCCGAGGCGCCCGCTGGCCTGGGCACTCGGGGAGGGAGGGAGACAGCAGCCAGTCCTGGCACCGGAGCTGCTCGGGTTCTGCTCCAGTCTCGAGGCCCAGAGTTCGGGTCAGTCTCTGCGGGTCACCGCAGGGGCAGGGGCAGGTCCCGAAGGCGGCTCCGGGCTGGACGCAAACCACGCCCGTCACCCTCTCGGGTTCCCTCTGGGGCCGCTGCCCAGCCCGTGGGCATTTCACGGGACCCACCTGCCGTCACTCAGGACCTTCACCCCCCACTCGCTCCCTCAGCCCCGCAGGCCCGGGAGGGGCATCAGCACGTTTCCGGGGCTGAGTGCAACCGGCCCCTCTCTCGGCCAGCTGCTGGGCCCGGCCAAAGGGCGGCAGAGCAAAGTGACCCTTGCAAACGGCTCCCTGAGCGTGCAGTCGCAGACAGGGGCCCGCGGCTGTCCGCTGCTGACCCAGGGGCAGGCTGGCGGGGAGGTCGGGGAGGGGTCAGGCTTCCCGGGTTGACTCTGCCATCACCATAGCAACCTGAGACTTGTGTCTTGGCGCAAGGTCACGCGTCAGCCAGAGCTCACGAGGACACGCCACTGACGTGCCCGGCCGCGCTGGCAGTCGTGGGTCCGTGCGTGGGGGCGCCCGGGGGCCGGAGCAGGCGCGGGCCGGGAGAGCGGCTGTCTAATCAGGCCTGGGATTAAAATTGGTCTCCAGCGGATACAATGGCTTCATCTGTATAACATGCATGAAATAACTCTAATTGAAAGGCGGAAAAATCAGACATTAGATAATAGTACTCGGAGAGTGCTGTCTAGACCATGGATCACATTTTCATTCCTGCAAAACCCATTTGAAAATGTTCGATTTCTTCCTTTTTCTCCTTGATGGGCCTTCTCGGTCCTTCCCAAATTAAGAACGCCACCAAACAATAGTCACAGCCATCTGTGCCGGGCAGACAGTCCTCTCGGCAAACAGCCTTTCACCGCAGCCTGCGAGCGGGGGGCGGGGGTGAGGGGGGAGCCTCAGCTTGCCCACTCGGGGGCGTCTGTGCAGAGCTGGAGCCCCCTCCCCCCAAGAACCAGCAGCTAAGAGAACCGCCCCTCTCGGAGAGCCCGGCAAGCTACCGAGAGTATCCCGCCCGCACGGCAGAGCCTGGCAAGCTCCCCGTGGTGTATTCGATATGCCAAAAACAGTAACAAATAAGTCTCACAATGAGAGACGTTACTGGTGCCCGCTCGAGCAAATCGATGAGCAACGGGATGATGGTGACTTATTCAGTTAATATTACTATTTTTTAATTCTTAAAATTGAATTACCATGAGATACAGTTACAGACTTATAAACTTCTGTGCTTACGTTTCAGTGGTGGAGTACCCGCCCCTCCACCAGAGCCCATTCTCCACCCCAGTGTCCCCAGTACCCCCCCTGCCACCCCTCCCCCCTCCCCACCCCTGCCTCTGTGGCAGGCCCCTTCCTTCTTACTCTCTCTCCTTCTGGGCCTTACGGTTGCGACACAGGTTCTAAGAGCCCATCGTGTTCGGTCCGTCGCCGGCTTTCAGCATCCCCCATCCTGGGCGACCCTCCAAGCGTCCTCTGCCTAGTGGCCCCTTCTCCATCCCCGCTGCCTCCGCCCCAGCACGTGGGGCCGGTTCCGAGCCGGGAGCCTCCTCCTGGCCCTTGTCTCTGCCGTCCTTGGGGGTCGGTCTCCCGTTCTCTTCTTTATGTTCCGGAACGAGGGCACCCATTTCTGGGCTCTGGAAACTGACTCTCACTGCCGGAAGCTCCGGGGTCCAGAGCAGTGTTGGTGCCTCCCGGCACTCCGAGCCCCGCCAGGCGGGTCCTTCCCTCTGGGCCCCCCCCGCCCCCACCCGGGTGGGGCTCGGCTCTCTCCTTGCCCTGCCTCTGCACAGGGCGTCATTTTGAACCCAGAGCCAGGACCTGACCCGTCTGGGCGGTGACGACACTGTGCAATCAGATGAGTTTGGTTCCAAACTTCCCCGAGCTGCCTCCCACCTGGGCCGGCTTGCTGACGTGCTTTGGTTCCTGGTCTTGGTGATTTTGGCCAGTCTCTCTCTGGGGGTCAGTTCTGAAAGGCCTGTGAGGGCGTCTGTCTAGGCTGGGGGGGCTGGAGACACCCCTCAGTCAGGGTGCAGGGGCGAGCCAGGGCGAGCTCTTTGGTCCGCCCCCCCCCCCTTGTGTTTCTGCGGGAATGAAAGAAAACAGGAAGGCTCCTTAAAGACACAGTTAGACGCGCTCCCAGGGCCTTTGCACGACACCGGCAGTGCCTCGGGCTGCGGAGAATCACACTGTTGCTGAACCTGGTCTGATCTGCAGGGGAAGGGAGTGAGAGGGGCCGGCGGGCCGCGGGGAGTCCCGAGGCAGGGCCCGGGGGCAGGAACGGAGAGCAGAGAGAAGCCAACCTGGTCCCAGGAGCTCAGTCTGCTTGGGCCCCGCCCCAGCTGGAAGAGACGCTCGTGAGCTTCCGGATGAGCCGTGCCAGCGGCAGGACTCGGCCCTGCAGGTGCGGCTCTGGCCCCCCGACAGCGACGGACTCAGAGTGGACAGTCCCGCAGGCCCCTGTGCTCACAGGCCAACATCCCCAGCCCCCATGTGCCACAGGGCCAGCCCGGCCAGGGCTCCCGCCGGCACAGTCAGTCCTGGGACCACCCCGGGAAGAAAGCACCATGGGCATGAGAAGGGGCGGGGCCTGGCCCGGGCGACAGGGAGGCGACAGGGCTTGGCGCGAGCACGGAGGGGGAGGCAGGGATGTGTGTGTGGGACATGAGGGCTGGGTAGGCGCGTGATCCCCGCCAGCCACGTGAGAAGGACGTCTCGCTGGCCCGTGGCCTGAGGGTTGAGAGTCAGGCCTTAATTCACGGAGCACTGTAGCTGCGAGTGGGCCAGGCGTGTCCGTGTTAAAGGAAACGAGCAGATCTGAAGCTGGTAGTGTTTGATCAGACGCCAGAAAGAGCTCCAAAGGAGCTTATCATGAATATTAATTAATTCATGCGGAAAATGGAAATCTATTATCTTTTAAACCGTACTGTAAGAGACCGGGTGACTCATCGTCCCGAAGACCGTCCGAGGCCGTCATTTCTTTTTCTGAGACCACTGGCCCAATTCAGAACCGCGGAGTACCCCGTTTGTCAGGACACCAACCACGCGGCAGCTCCTAAACAAAGCATGAAACGCTGCGGCTTTTAGATTTCCCCGTTAAGGGAGTAGCTCCGTGGGTCCTTCGCGGAATGCTGATGGGATCTTTAGCCCCATGATTAGGCATCTTCAAAACAGATTGCTTCTCTGCCGCACAATCTGACTTAAGGAAAATAGGATTGTGGAAAATCCTGAGGTCCTAGAATATCTAATTGGAAGAGAAAATCGCCTTCGTGCTAAACGTAAGTTCTCAGCAAGGGACTGGGCGGTAAGTGGAGGGACCTCCCCCACGCCCAGGGGGACGGGCCCGGGAACACCAAGGCCTCGTCATCCCTAAGTGACCATTCGCGCCGAGGTCAGAAGGAACAGGATGGAAATGCTCCTTTACATGGCCTGAGTTTATTTTACGAACAAATACGATAGAGGCGCTGTGACCGGGAGCTGCCAGGACCTGCTCTCAGTCTCCCGGGAGGGTCCCCTGGGCGGTACTATTTTGTTGGCACCTTCAGGAGAGTGGGCCAGGGAGAAGCCAGCCAGTGGCAGAAGAACGTGGGAGAGTGAGTTTCCCCGAGCAGGCCCTGCTGCCCCCCTGCCCCCTCCTGCTGGACACACAGAACCTAGCGTGGACAATCAGGCATTTTCCCAGTCCCCTCTGCAGGGACGGACGAGTGACCCCACCCCGGGTCCCGGAGAGCCAAAAGCCACGAGAAGGCTACGGAAGTTTCTGCAAAGAGTCTTCCTCCCAGGTCAGAGAAAGGACGGACCTTTCCTCCTCCTTCTTCCTCATTCCCTCCCCGGAGGAGACTTGATGTGTTTGGAGCTGCAGCAGCTGTCTTGCCCCCACGAGGAACACACAGAGAGCAACATCCCGACGTGGGGAGCGCGCAAGGGCGGGTGAGATCAGACTCCGGGTGCCGTGCTGAGCTGTTGGGTCAGCCCCGGCTGCCTCTCTGGTCACCTTCTGCAGACTCGTTAGCTGTATTTGGCCTTCGACCACCAAGGACTGGATTCCTCTACGCGCAGGCCTGTGTGCCTAGGGAAACCCGCCCCTCCCTTGCCTCACCGACGGTGGGCGCCCTGGAGGGTTCTTGGCCCTTCCCTCCCTCCACCCGCCCTGCCAGCCCCTGCCTCCCTGGGTCCCTCTGGGGTCCTGAACTCTCTCCCTCCACCCATCCCACGGCAGTGCCCTGGCTTCTTGCCTCGATGCAGACGGCTGAATCAGAGGCCGGCACAGCATGGGGCCGAGCCCACCGGGGGGTGCGGGCGGCTGGGCGGGCCTGGCCGGGCCGCTTCCTGCGACCACAGTTTTCTACGTGGAGACTCCACCTCCCGTCTCCTTTCTCTGAGGCGGGAGCGGGGCAGAGTGCTCAGTTCCAGCGAACACTCTCGAGCCGTGTCCCTCCGGCTTGGTCCTGTTGTGGTGTCTGCGCTAGATGGGCATAGATGGTTCTCTTGGACTTTATATATTTTATTCTGCCCATCTGCCCTGGGAAACTCATTTTCCTCTATTTAAATATCATCCTTTAAAACTGATGTCTAGTTAATCTACCTCCCAAGATGAAATGTGAGTCTCCAATCCCTTCCCGCTGGGCTCCGGGTATAAAAGGATTCAGAACTAACAAAACCTTTTAAAATAGATTGGACTATTCAGAGAGAGAAATCCCTGTTATTACATGAACCGAGTGCGCAATAGAGTTTATTTGGGTTGGAACTAAAGTGTCCAATAATCTTAGGCGACTCTTCAACCTGCTGGGAAGAAAAAGCAAGAGAAAAACGTCTTTTGGAATGTGTATTTCTGGGTCACCAGCGAGACTGAGCGTACCATGGGAGCGCCTTTGAGGGACTTGTCAGTGACATCACCTCCCTGGTCCCGGGCGTGGGGCCAGCTGCTCAGGAAGGAAGGAGAGGGGCAGCAAGTCCCGCCCTCAAGAAGGGGGAACATTTCCTCGCTGGCCTGAGGGGACGGCGAAGGTCAGGGATGCCGGGAGCCGAGAGTCACCGCGAGTGTCCCTTGGGACAGCTGGCGACTTCAGTCGGGGCCCTGGCCTGTTCCCATGACTCCCTACACGTGTGCCCTCAGACATGACCCTTGCCCTTTCAACTCTCCATGTCCTCATAGGACCACAGCCTGACGGCCTGGCTGGCCAGTGGGAAGATGCCGTCCCGGGCACTGGACACACGCGGCCGGCGAGTGCGGGCTCCTGAGTGCAAGGTCATGGCCTCCGCCGCGGGTCTAGCCTGGAAAGCTGCCCGCCCCGCCCCTCTCCTGCTGGATACGGACCAGGCGGGCACCCAGCAGGCCCCTGACCCTCATGAGGTGCCATCGCTGCTTTGCGAGGCGCCTAACGGTTGGTTCCCTGCCAAAGCAGAGGCAGAAATGACCGTTCTTCTGGCCCCCGGGCCTGCTATTTCCTTTTTTTTTTTCTTTTTGGGTCACACCCGGTGATGCTCAGAGGTTACTCCTGGCTCTGCACTCAGGAATCACCCCTGGCGGTGCTCAGGGGACCATATGGGATGCTGGGAATCGAACCCGGGTCAGCCGCGTGCAAGGCAAACGCCCTCCCCGCTGTGCTATGGCTCCAGCCCCCTGCTCTTCCCTTCTTGGTGCCATAATGATACGACTTTCGTCCCGAGGGGCCTGGCCAGGATCAGGATCTCTCTCTAGGTTCCAGGCTGCCAGCTCTGGCCCGGCGCATAGTGGGGCCCAGGGGATGGAGATGCCCCGGAGACGCGTCACGTCGTGCCTCTGCCCTACGGCCCTCCTCTGAGAGTGGCGGTGGCCTCCCACGGCCGCGGGGTCTGGCCGAGCCCAGCCCTGGGCCAGCCACACCCTGGCCAGGTCACTGAGGTTTTCCACGAGGGGTGAAAGAAAAGGGTATCGGGGCTGGTAACGCGCAGCCGGGGTGCTTGCCTCGCCCGGGGCGGGCCGGGCTCTGTCCTGGGCATGGCGGGTGCCCTGAGCCCGCCGGAGGGACCCCCGACTGGCAGTCAGGAGTGAGGCCGAGCGCACGGGGGGGCCCAAGGCAGAGGAGAAGGAGGAGACACACTGCGGCCCCTAGTTCACTGCTGTTCCCACTTCGGGGGGCCGGGGGGAGACAACGCAGCTGACGGACGGACGCCGTGACGGAGGCGTCGAGACTGGCCCGGCACACACGACACGCCACTGTGCGGGGGCGGGGGCTTTGTGCACCTGCCCCTCGCCCGCCGGCCCCCCTGCACCCACCGAGCCAACCCCTCCCCGCAGCCCTGCACGGCCCCTCACGACCCCTCACGACATGCACCCAGCCCTGCTCCGGCCGAGAAGCCCACGGTGGCCTCTCCTCCACCTCCCCCCCAAGCCCACGAGGACTGAGCCCCGAGCACAGAGCCAGGAGTAGGCCCCGAGCACCGCCGGGAGTGGCCCCTGCGCCCCAGACCAGCCCAGGTTTTACCCTGCCCCGGTCACAGGGCGCTGGAGCGTTTCTGCAGAGAAAGCGGCTCAGCGGGCGGGCGGGCGGGACGCACAGGAGGCGCGGGGAGCAGGGAGGCGGGAGGAACCGCGGCGTGAGTAAGGCAGGAAGCTCCCAGCAGACCCAGCACAGGCCTCCACCGGAAAGGGACAATTTCTCCGGGCTTTGCGGCTAGGTAGGAGTGTTTCCAGTGACGGCGTGGAGGGGGCGCTGGGGGCCGGGGGCTCCCGTTTCGTTTTTCCAGCTCGGCCTTGGCAGCGGTCTCTGAGGGGGAGGGGGGGCGGGGAAGGGAACGTGGGGGCGGCCCCCAGCAGGGGAGGGCAGGGCCGGGCCGCAGGGATGCCTGGGCATACGACGGTGCCGTGCAGGGTGGCAGCCGGGAGGGCCGTGCGCAGGGGCTGGGCCAGGAGCGCCTCTTCTGGAAGTTTCTGGAAGGGGGCTTGCCCGAGCACAGCAGGATGGCAGATGGTCAGGAGAGCGAGTATTAGCGTTTGCAGAGGACTAGACGGCGGGCGGAGGGCCCAGGAGAGGCCGGGCGGGAGGAGGGGCCGGGCGCCTGTCCCTGGGGCGCCTGCAGGGACGGAGGCCCTGCCCAACTCAGGCATGCGAAGCCGGGTGGTGGTGGGGGGAAGGCCCTTCCCCAACGTGCAGCTCAGTACCACGACTGGATTCCATTAGAGCACAGTTAAAGTGCTCGGCCGCTTGTTGCAAAACCACGGGGCTACGTGAACTGATTAAGGTGACCCCACTCTGTAATGTTCCCGAGAAGGGCCTGCACCGTAGCTCTGTCGTCCTGTTGTGCATCGACTTGCTCGAGCGGGCACCAGTCACGTCTCTATTGTGAAACTTGTTGTTACAGTTTTTGGCATATCGAATACGCCACGGGGAGCTCGCCAGGCTCTGCCATGCGGGCGCGATACTCTCGGTAGCTTGCCGGGCTCTCCGAGAGGGACGGAGGAATCGAACCCGGGTCGGCCGCGTGCAAGGCAAATGCCCTACCGCTGTGCTATCACTCCAGTCCTCAATCAAGATCAGTAAGAAAAAAAAAAGAGATTACTAAAGCTGTAAGAGTAAAAACATTATATATATATATATGTAATGTATCTATCTATCTCTCTATCTCTCTATCTATCTATCTATCTATCTATCTATCTATCTATCTCTCTATCTATCTATCTATCTCATCTCTCTATCTATCTCTCTATCTCTCTATCTATCTATCAGTCTGTCTGTCTATCTATCTATCTATCTATCTATCTATCTATCTATCTATCTATCTATCTATCTATCTATCTATCTATCTATCTCCGCAGAGACCCAAAAGAAAGACAACCCTGTATTGTCTGTGTAGCTGGAGCTTATAAGAAGACCCCGAGCCCCGCCTCTAGCGGTCTGCACGCATTCAACACACAGTTTCCTCCTTTCTCCGAGGCCGTTAGCCGACTGTCCTTGCCCGCTGGCCGTGGCCCTAGGCCCGGCATTATCTCGGCCCGTAGGTCGTGGGCGGCTCTGAAATGCAACATGAGTTTCCTCACTTGGCTCATTTCCCAACAGCTTTTAGAAGATGGAAGGAAATTGCGATAGAAGAGAGGAAAAAGGGTTCGAGAGGCGAGACCAGCCAAGCCCGCCGCTGGGTTCTTAGCGGGAGCCGCAGACACGCCCTCCCGGCCTGGCGGCTGTCGTCCGTCTGGGCGGCGGGACTTCGTCTGTCGAGAAAAGCCCACGGAAGGCGACGGCGCTGAGCCCATCAGCGACTCTCCTCCTGGATCTTTCCTCGGCCCAGAAACCATGTGTCCGGGTGTCCACGCTCCCGGGACGCCCCGGGACCCCCCAGCTCACCCACACCCCCGGGGTCAGAGGCCGTACCAGTGGGCTCCAGCTGGCCGAACCCGAGACTTTAAAAAAAAATTAGGGGCTGGAGCGATAGCACAGCGGTTAGGGCGTTTGCCTTGCATGCGGCTGATCCGGGTTCGAATCCCAGCATCCCATATGGTCCCTTGAGCACCGCCAGGAGTAATCCCTGTGCATTGCTGGGTGTGACCCAAAAAGCAAAAAAAATTTTTTTAAATTGAATCACCGTGAGATGCAGTACCGACTTACAAACTCGTGATCATGTTTCCGTCACACAACGCCGGGGCACCCATCCCTGCACCAGTGCCCATTTCCACACCAGTGTTCCCAGTACCCCCCCGCCACCCCCTGCCCGCTGCCTCTGTGGCTGGCACATTCCCTTCCACACTCCCCCTCCTTTGGGTGTCACGGTTTGCAGTACGGGCACTCGGTGCCGTCAGGTTTGGCCCATAGTCTGCTTGCAGCCCGTATTGCCCATCCTGAGCGAGCCCCCGACCACTGTGTACCCAGTGGCCCCTTCTCCACCCCAGCTGCTGTTCCCCAGCACGGGAGGCCGGCTTCCAAGCCGTGGGGCGACCCTCCTGTCCTGGGGTGCTGGCCTCCCGTCGTTCATCTGTCCAACCCGAGCCTTGGAAGATCTTCCCGGAACACTCCCCAGCCGGACTCGGGCAGGCCACCAGGCACGCGCCGGGGCTGGGGAGGAGCCAGTGACGTCACCAGGACGTAATGACACTCCAGCCGTCACCCCCAGTGTCTCGAGACTCAGCATGACCCAGGGTAGAGCTCTCCGGCCTCTGGGGGCGGGCCCGGGACCCACGGGCACGAGAGGGAGGCCCCCACCCCGGGCGGCCATTTCCCAGAGAGAAAAGGGTGAGGAAGGAAGCAGACGGGCCAGCGAGTCTCCCCCCCCACCGCCCCGGGCTCCAGCTGACGCCCTGCGTCCCTGGGGCGTTTCTGCAGGTGTCCCCCCAGCACCCTGTTCCCGTCCCTTCGGGCTGGGCGCAGAGCTCGGCTGGCCCCTGGCTCTGGGCAGTTGTGCGGCTGGTCCCGGCCCCCAGGGAGCGCGTGGCCGGGACCCCCGCCTGGGCTCCGTCTCTCAGGAGCCATAGCAGGAGCCGCTTGGGTACGGGACGGTGACATTCACGCCAGCAGCTGCCCTCCTGCCCGTCCCCCCCTCACTGGCCACCTCTCGGCCCCTCCCCGGTGAGCCACCTCCCCCATCGCTGAGCCCGGCCAGCCCGGCCCGAGTCACGGGACCCGGCACTGCCTCTGCCCGTGGCCCTCCACGCCCCTCCCTCCTCGGGGGCCTCTCCGGGGGGCAGCCCACACCGCCACGGGGCCACACAAGGGTCACTGTGGAGGCCCCCACCCAGGACAGTGGTGACAGACCCCCGCTCTGACCACGGCGGCCGACACCGGAGGGTGAGCCCCCTCCGCTGTCCCGGGAACTCGGGAGAGACCTGGTCGGGGTGACGGGCAGCGCGGGGACGGGGCAGTCAGAGGCCGCAGGAAGTCGCCGTCCTGGGCAGGGGAGGCTACAGCCCGTCCCGCCCCCTTCCCGGGGCCGGAGGGGGGAAGAAGCAGCCCGTGTCTCGGGATGCGGGTGGAGGGGCTGAGGAAGATGAAGCAGGGAAGGAGCTGGGCAGGAAGTCCGCAAACTCTGCCCTTTGCAAATGCCACGCACAGTCAATTACGCGCTTGTGAGTCAATTAGAAAAAGGAAAATAAATGAGTTTCAAGGCTTCTCGGCGCAGTGCTGCAAAGGGCTTCCATTTAGGAGAACGATAATTTTCAAAAACGGTTTCAGGTCAAATGAGAAGGAAAGGCTTCCCAAATGCCTCCTGGGAATTGAATTAAAAACGAGTAAACTAATTTCACTTGCAGCTTAAATAAAACTCCCCTGAACTGCTTAATGGGCACCTACCTCCTTTAGGTATTTTTCGAGAGAAAAACCCAATTTGCAATTACAGGCTAAGGAGACTAATGAATCGCTGCGCTTTGTTTGTATTAGAGCCAGTGACTACGCGGACTGTTCCCGAGTCAGCCACCCTAGCCAGGAGACACCCAGGGAGTGGCTTCCGGTCGCCCTGACTCAGCAGCCCGCGTGTGTCCCGAGGTTCGTGGGGCCAAAGGTGGGAAGATTAGTGCCCGGGGAACGGGCACAGCGCCTGCCCGCTCGGGCCGGGAGGGCACGACGAGGCACAGCTGCATCTCAGCGACCAGGACCCGCGAGGACGGGCAGGGGGGAGTGGGCAGAGCCCAGGGCAGACCCGGCCCTGGGGGAAGCTCCTGGAGTCCCCTGAACACGGGGGAGCCCGCGGGGCGGGGCCAGCACAGGGCAGGGCAGAGCTCACTGGCCCGTGTGGGCACAGGGCGGGGGACGGGCCTCCCGGGGGTGCAGGGCTGATTTCAGGAGGTCCAGCTGCCCCCCCCCCCCCCCCGACGGCTCTGCTGTCTCTGGGCTCCGTGCAGGTGGGTGTCCCGGGTCCAGCGGGGCCTGGCGGGGCTGTGGAGCCCCCGCTGCCCTGCACTGCCCCTCCTGCCGGCAGGGGACGGGAGCTCTGGGGCCCCCACTCCGGGGCCCCTGCCAGCCGCGCGCTGAAGGATCAAGAGCAGCCAGTGGCAGCCGGAGCGGTAGTCCCAGTCAGTGGCGGCCGGAGTGGTGGTCCCAGTGGCGGCCGGAGCGGTGGTCCCGCAGGGAGCGCGCCTGCCTGGCACACGCCCCTCTGGTCGCCCCTCGGCAGCCGGCGTGGCCCCCGCAGCAGTGGAGCCTGAGCACAGAGCTGGGAGTCAGCCCTGGGCAGCGCCGGGGGTGGCCCAGAAACAAACCCCACCAGGCCGCCCAGATGTGCACGCGCTTGTCTGTCTGTCTGTCTGTCTGTCTGTCCCTCTCCCTCCCTCTCTGTGCTGTGTGTGTGTGTGTTGTGTGTGTTGTGAGTGCGGGGTCTGTCCTGTACGGGCCTTGGGGAATCGCAGGGTCCTTCCCAGGGAAGGTGGGGGGGTCAGGCCAGGCCGTGCGAGAGGCTGGGGGTGCGGGCAGGGCTGACCCTGGCCCCGAGAGCCCCGTCAGCCGCCCCAGGCAAGATGGCCACAGGCATGGCCCTGCCCCGTCCAGCCCGAGGCCTCCAGGGCTGGACCCTTCTAGAAAATGGCGAGCCACCGAGGGCCAGAGGATGGTGTGTGCGTGCACGTGTGTGTATACATGTGTGTTGTGTGTTGCATGTGTGTTCTGTGTCTGCATGCATGTGTGTGTTGTGTGTGCTGGTGTGTGTTGTATTTATGTTGTGTGTATGTGCACATATGTTGTGTGTGTGAGTGTGTTCTATGTGTGTTGTGTGTGCATGCATGTGTTTTGTGTGTGCATGTGTACGTGCATATGTGTTGTGTGTGCATGTGTGTTGTGTGCGTGCACGTGCTTGTGTGTGTTGTATGTGTGCTTGTGTGTTGTGTGTGCTTGTGTGTATTGTGTGTGCATGCTGTGCTGTGTGTGTTGTGTGTGCGTGCTTGTATGTTGCGTGTGTGTGTGTGTGTGTGTGCGTGTGTGTGTGTGTGTGTGTGTGTGTGTGTGTGTGGCAGGACCCTTTCTGCCTTGCTAATCTGTCCTGGAGACGCAGCTTTTCTCGAGCAGTGACCCCAGACGGCGCGCCCGGCTCTTCCTCCTCGTAAGACATATTACTTCATTAGAGCAGAATGGGGCTAAACTGGCCCGTTAGCGATTGCGTTGACGTGGTTGCTAGGGAACCAATGTGCCCCGTGGGCCCGAAGCAGCTGAGGGTGCTGAATATCACGTATAAATCAGGGGGCCGGGAGCTGAGGCACAGGAGGGCGCGAGGCCTCGGTGGGGGGCCGGGAGCACTAGGCCTGGAGTGAATCTACATTTCGAGTGTAGGGACAGAGAGGGGCGCAGTCTGAGGGGGAGGGACGGCGGGAGGAAATATTGTCGCGGCCCCTCAGTGAGGGTCACTGCGCCCAACCCTCCCCACTTCCGGCTTCACACGTGTCCGCTGGGCTGGGGTCACCGCGGGGAGAGACACCAAGTGCCAGGAGACGTCGCCTCTGGCTGTGACGAGGGCGATGGGGAGCAGAAACCAACCCAGTGCCCCGGGGCAGTGCCCGGCCGGCCCCTCTGCGGGGGGGTCGGGGGCAGCGGCTCTGGCTGCTGCTCTGGGCGTCACCGGCACTGAATCTCAGTGTGTTGTTGCTCTTTTAACTGAATCACCGCGAGACACAGTTACCAGGCTTCCAGGGTCTGTTTCAGTCACACCGTGTTCCGGCCCCGTCCCTGCGGCTGTGCCCACTGCCCACCACCAGAGCCCGTTTCCCTCCCGCCACCCCACCCAGCCTGCCTCTACCGCAGACCCCTCTCCCTCGCTCTCCCTCCCTCTCCCTCTCTCCCTCTCTCCCTCCCTCTCCCTCTCTCCCTCTCTCCCTCGCTCTCCCTCTCCCTCGCTCTCCCTCCCTCTCTCTCTCTCTCACTCTCCCTCCCTCTCTCTCTCCCTCTCTCCCTCGCTCTCCCTCTCCCTCGCTCTCCCTCTCCCTCGCTCTCCCTCCCTCTCTCTCTCCCTCTCTCTCTCTCTCCCTCTCTCTCTCGCTCTCTCTCACACTCACTCGCTCTCTCTCCCTCTCTCTCTCTCTCACTCTCACTCTCTCCCTCTCGCTCTCACTCTCTTTCTCTCGCCCTCTCACTCTCTCTTGCTCTCTCTCACTCTATGGCTCTCACTCTCTCTCTCTCGCGTGCTCTCTCCCCCCTCTCTCTCTTGCTCTCTCCCTCCCTCTCTCCCTCCATTCTCCCTCTCTCCCTCGCTCTCTCTCCCTCTTCCTCTCTCCCTCGCTCTCTCTCCCTCTCTCCCTCTCTCCCTCGCTCTCTTTCCCTCTCTCTCCCTCGCTCTCTCCCTCTCATTCTCCCCCTCTCTCTCTTGTTCTCTCTCTCCCTCCCTCCCTCTCCCTCCCCCCTCCCCCCTTTGGGCGTCATGGTGGTACCGAGAGGCCTCATGTTGGCCCTTGGCCCTCTCAGCACCCCTCCCACCCGAGCCGTCCCTCCATCGTCCCCGAGCTCCTCCTCTGTCCCCCTCCCCCGAGGCCTCCACTGGTCCCTGCCCCCTGGGCTGCTGTCCCTGGCGCCAGTCTCATGCTGGCTTCAGGCCCAGGGGTGGGCGCGGTGACCTCTGCTGTGTGTGTGTGTGTGTGTGTGTGTGTGTGTGGCCTCTCCCCTGACTGGCTCCCTCAGCGCGACACGATCCACGCACACACGGGCCTCACGCTGCACGGCCAAAGGCAGCCAGCGGGCGGGCCCACGCTTACCCCCCCAGGGGCCCACACGCTGCCCTCACCTGACTTACGCGCAGCTCAGGGGCCAGACCCCAGCAACCAGGCCGGTCACTCCCCCCTGGGACGGGGTCGAGGGACACAGGCAGACATCTGCCCACCAGAGACATCTCCCCGCCAGAGACATCTGCCGCCCAGAGACATCTCCCCGCCAGAGACATCTCCCCGCCAGAGACATCTGCCGCCCAGAGACATCTGCCGCCCAGAGACATCTGCCAGCCAGAGATATCAGCCCTCCAGAGACATCTGCCGCCCAGAGACATCTCCCCGCCAGAGACATCTGCCCGCCAGTGCCTGTCGGGTCTCCCGAGCTGTCAGGTCCCCTGCACCCAGGGAAGAGTGTGTGAGTGTGTGTGCAAGTGTGAGGGTGCATATGAGTGACTGTGTGTATGCCCGTATGTGTGGGTGCGTATGTGTGTGTGCAGTGTACGTGAGTGACTGTGTATGCCCGTATGTGTGTGTGTGAGTGTGCCCGGGTGCATGTGTGCACTGTCCAGCGGGCTCCCTTTGCCGCCCTGGGGTTCACCGTCATGCCCCTCAGGCCCAGGTCCTGCGCCGAGTGGACAGGTCGGGGCACCTGCTCTGGCCTCTCGCGTGGCCGTGTGGCTCGTGGCCCTTCCTGGGGTCTCGGTCGTGAGGGCGTGTGGCCATGCGCTAAGGGAACAGTGGCCACGGCCCGGGGCTCCGGGGACAGTGTCTCAGCGGGGTTTGTGTCTCCCCTGGAAGAGGACCCGGGTATGGGGCTCGCAGTGCTGGAGCTCCTGCAGGGGGCGCTGTGCCCCCTCGCCCACGGCGGCCGTGTGGGGCTGCAGAGCACGGAGGGCCGGGCTTGCCCGAGGACGCAGAGCCGCCCGTGACGCGCGAGGCCGCGCTCTGGCTCCCACGGGAGCCCCTGCAGCCGTTGGGCGTCTCCCGCCACGCCGGGCCCGGCGGGGGGCTCAGAGGGCCGGGCCGGGCCCCCCACCTCACTCCAAGGCTCTTTTATCCCCCGGGGTCCAGCTGTCCTTCCGGACCCTCGGGGCGGAGTTGTTCCGGGGTCCTGGTGGGCTCTGAGGAGACGGATGTGGCTGGGCGGTGGGTGGGGCCCCTCGGCCTCCTGCTGGGGTCTCTGGTCACTGCAATGGTCTCTCTGGAAGGGCTAATTCAGGCTCATGGGCGCTGGCCCCAAGCGGGTCAACTGAAAGCAGGCTTCTTGGGGGGTCCCGGGGGAACTGTGGTGGGTGCTGCCTCAGAGCCCACTGCACCCGTCGGCCCACCCCCCCGTGGGGAGGGCCAGGAGCCCTTTGCTCCACACACGGCGTGTCCCCGTCACACTGACCAGGCCGAAACCGCACGGGCCCAAGGCCTCGCATCTGTCTCTGAGCCGGGCGCCGGGCACGCGGGAAGGCCAGGACAGTCCCGAGCGCTATCTGTCGTCACAGACGGCCATAAATTAACTTCACTTTGTATTACTTTTCTGCCTCGTCATTAGAGAAGTCGCATATTTCAAAAACACTTGGCAGCATACAAAGCACTCCTAATTGATCACCGTAATAAACCCACTATCACGGGCAGAGGATATCATCGCCCACGCCGTTTAGACAAGAAAACGCGGGCCGGGCCCGGGACTGTGGCGCAGTGCACGGGCCAGCCCGCGGCCAGCCTCGGGCCGCACACGGTTCCCTGAACAGCCACCACCAGGAATGATTCCTGAGCGCAGAGCCAGGACCCAGTCCTGAGTGCCACCAGGTGTGGCCCCTTAAACAAACAAATAGGAAAAGAAAAAGAAAATGAAGAGCTACCTCCTCGGAGCCCAAACGGGGCCACACGTAGGGTCTGAACCCAGAGTCAAGCGGCCCTTTCTGCAGAGTCAGACCATTTTACAGAAACAGGCCTGGGACACGCAACACCAGCATTTCCAGTCTGGCGGTCTTTGCGGATGTGTTAGGACCCGAAGCGTGTGAACAGCCCCTGACTTTAAACATACGCTGGATTATCCCCACGAGGCTGTGACCACCATTGTTCAAAGCAGCATCCATTACAGACTGACAATAAAGACTGTTTTCAAGTTGCTTCCAACATTTTCTTCTTTTTGGTCCTATCTTCTACAAATAATTAAGGGTTAGCAACTTAAAAATTAATTCTAGGGGTATAGCTATGCATCTGGCTTAATGGATACCATAAATCAATCCCATGAGATGGAATCTATTTTCGGAAGTCCGCAGAGAAGGTGCTGTTTCGAAGCTTTCTATTACTTCTCCCTCCGTCGCAGGCCAGCCCTTAAATCCCAACCTCGAGCGGCCTCGGCAGCCAACGGGGACGTGTCAGCAATGCAAAGCGGCGGGTTCTCGAGGCTCCTGGAGGGGCGGGTGTCGGGCCCTAATCCCGGGAGGCGGTGAGCGGGATCTTCCCCAAAAGGGTCTTTGCAAATACAATCAAGTCAAGGCTCTCCAGGCGGGATTATCCCGGATGATGCCGGGAGCCCTAAATCCAGCAGCAAACGTCCTTCTGCCGGGGTGGGGGGGGAGAGTAGCGGAGGCCGAGCCGGCCCCCAGCAGCCGTGGCCGGGGAGGGGGGCGGGGAGAGGGATTCTCCCGGAGCCGCTGCCTGTTCGAGCCATGCCAGGGCTTGGTCCGGACGCCGGCTTCAGGGCCCCTCGGAATGCACCGGCTCCACGGCCGGGGAGTCCTTGGTGGCTCCGGGGATTCCCGCCAACGGGCAGGGCCGGCGGTGGCCCGAGACGGGTATTTCAGCAGCTCTCTGGGTGAGGGGTGTCACCAGCCCGTGGGCACGGGGTCCACGGCCCTCCTGTATGGGGGCTGCCTCGGGCCTCAGTACCCGTAAGGGTGGCCACTGGCCACGGGGACCAGGGTCCGAGGGCTGAGTCCCTGCGGGCGAGTGGCCACTGCGGGGGGCAGGTGGGCCAGTGGGCAGGCGGCGGCAGGGGGGACTGAGGCCGGCAGCCGGTCAGCGAGTGAAAGGCCGCTGCAGACACCTGCCCTGGCGCACTCTCCTCCCCGACACAGGAGGCCGTGACCGTGGCCGTGCCGCCTCTCCCCACACTCGGCCCGCAGGACCAGCCCAGGGTTCAACTCAAGCGGGACCCAAGTGTCCTGAGTCCCCTCATGCACCGCCGCTTCCCGCCACTAGAGGGCGACGTGTGCTGGCCCGCGGGAAACCAGCGTGTTTGCAGGGGCTGCAGGAGCAGGCTCGGGGGGGCACCCCACGGCCTCGGCCCGGGCCCCTCCACCGACCCAGGCGACGGAGCAGCGGCTCCAAGGCCGCCCCCCCCCAGCTTCCCAGCAGCGCCCATGCTCCCAGAAGCAGAAAACTTGGCTTGGGAGCTTCGGGGGACCCCAAGGTCCCAGCCGGAGTCTGGGGGGCGGCCAGGGGCGGGGGGCGGCCCCGCTGCGGCCACACTGGCCCCCAGCCCCTCCCGAGGCCCAGGGGCCCGTGCGGGCCCTCCTCAGGCTGGTCTCCGCGCGGGGCCCGGGCCCGGCCCGTGGAGGAGGGGGCCAGGGTGCCGGGCCGGGGGCCGGGGGCGGGAGAGCCGGGCCAGAGACTCGGGAGGGGAGAGATCCGGGCGGTGCGCTGACCACCAAGGACGGCACCCCCGCTGGCCGGGGCGGGAGCGGCCAGGTCACGACCCTCAGGCCCCCCCCAGGCCTTAGAAGGTCATTTGTGTTTGCCTTGGGGCCACCCCCAGCCCCCCGTGGCGCTCAGGTCTCAGTCCTGCTCCGTACTGGGCAGTCGCTCCTGGCAGGGCGGGGTGGGGGCCCCCCAGGGGTCAAGCCCGGGTCAGCCGCACGCACGGCCAGTGCCCTGCCTGCTGCCCGTTCCCTGGGCCCAGGGGAGACTGTCGAGACCTGCAGGGCGGGGCCGTCTCTGACGGGTCACAAACGGGCGTGCGGGGCAGGAGCTCTCTGGGGGGGGGCGGCGCCCCCCTGCCCCCCACCCCCGCCCCGGGCTGCGGCTCATCTTCCTCATCCCTGCACCGCGCATGCGCTGCCTGCGGGGCAGGGCGAAGTTTCACGCCCGAGGGCACGGGGGAGGCCTGGGGCGCTGGGGTGCGAGCCCGGCTGGGACCTGGCCAGTGCCCCTGGGTGCTCTGTGCGTCCTGGAGACTGGCGGTGGGCGTGGCTCCGCCCCCCCCAGGCCCCGGGGGCAGGGCAGCGGCAGGCTGTGATTTGCCAGGCGGCCGCACAGCCCTGGCCGAGCCCGGAATGACGCCCGGGGGACCCCAACTTCTCCCGAGCCCCTGGAACAGGAGATGCGCTCGCACACACCTTGCTCCGTCAGGTGACGTGGTCACCAGGGAGAGTGGCCGGGTCCCCTGCAGGGTGCAGGCACCCAGGGGGACGGCAGCCAGGACCAGCTGCAGGGTCCCCTGCACACACGCGCCACGCCTGGGCGACCTCCCAGGGCTCCAGAGAAGGGCGTGGGACCCTCCCACCAAGCCTCCTGGTTTCTAAGCACCCAGGCGCCCAACAAAAGGCACCTGGCGGCTGCACGCAGGCTGGGGGCCGCCGTGCTGGCCTGCTGGCCGCGTGGGAACCGGGTGCCCACTGGCCGACTCAGCCAGTGGGTGGCAGAGGGTCAACCCACAGCTCTTCTCCCTGACGCCGGCAGCGAGAGTCTGGCCTCGCAGGAATTCCCGCGCGTGTAAGTCGCTTGCATCAAGGTGAGCTCAAAGGAAATGAACTTCGCCAAGAGCACTGACAGACGGCAAGAATGACGCTGTCCCGGCAGAGCGGGGTCCAGAGGGAGGGCCGGGGGCCGTGGCAGGGCTGGCGGACACTCACAGGAGCCGGAGTCCCTGAGACTGGCAAGAAACACGCCCCAGCACCCCGAGGAAACTCACGCTGGGGCGCCTTAATGAATCCCATTTACATTTTTTCAGCGCTTTGATTTCTGAGCACTATTTAAGGGGGAGGTTTGTTCAGTTCATTTACTTTGGGTTTCCAACTGTCAGGGTGAGAGCCCTCTGCAGTGTAATTTCCCTCGCGTGCCCAGATCCGTAACACGCGCCCACAAGCTAACGTCCATCCCCAGCCCTGCCGCATCTTCCAGAATCACAGTCACCCGGAAAACGATAAACAGCCGGAAGCCAGCCGGGACCTGCCACGGGCTGACAGCCCGCAGCGGAGCAAAGACCCTTCCAGGCCGGGCTCAGGCATCCGTCCTGCCAAGGACGTGACCCTCACAGGCTCTGTCTGGGTGGGAGGGGCTGTGAGCCGGGGAGGGTCCCTCTCCCCCCCACCTGCCCAGGAGCCCTGCCCGCGGCCGCCTGCGTGTCCCCCTGGTGGGACTGAAGGAAGCGACCAGTCACTCCTCCCCCTTTTGTTATCTATTCTTGCTTTGGGGGCCAACTATGGCAGTGCTCGGGGGTCATTCCTGGCTCTGCCCTCAGGAATTACTTCTGGTGGTGCTTCGGAGACCGTCTGAGCTGCCCGGGATCAAATCCTGGCCAGCCGTGTGCAAGGCGAGGGCCCACTCCATGCACTGTTGCTCCAGCCCCCTGGAGCACTGTCGTCCCGTTGTTCATAGACTTGCTCGAGCGGGCACCAGTAACGTCTCCATTGTGAGACTTGCTGTTACTGTATTTGGCATATCGAATATGCCACGGGGAGCTTGCCGTGCAGGCGGGATACTCTCAGCTTGCCCGGCTCTCCGAGAGGGATGGTGGAATCGAACCCTGGTCGGCCGTGTACAAGGCAAACGCCCTCCCCGCTGTGCTATCGCTCCAGGCCACTAGTTATTATTTCTCCTGCAAGGCGACTGTTCTGGGTTTCCGTGCGGGGACCTGGTGCTTCAGGCTTCTGTCCCTGTGCACGGCCAGCCTGTGTGCGTGTGCGTGTGTGTGTGTGTGTGTGTGTGCGTGTGTGTGCATGTGTGTGTGTGTGTGTGTGTGTGTGCGCGTGCAATACTCACCTCTCAGATACCGGCCAGCTCATTTCACCATGGCCCTCGGGACGAGGGCTGGAGGGGTGACCCTCTCTGGCCCGTGGAAGCAGGCGGGAGCTGGAAGGGCAGCGGATACGCACCAGATCCACGGGGGACACGACGAGGAAACAGACCTGGCTCCAAGGGCGTCAAGAGGGGAAGGACGGAGGGAAGGAGTGAAAACTGAAGTAGAGGGGCTGGAGCGACAGCACAGTGGGGAGGGCGTTTGCCTTGCACACAGCTGACCTGGGTTCGATTCCCAGCATCCCATATGGTCCCCCGAGCACCGCCAGGAGTAATTCCTGAGTGCAGAGCCAAAAGCAAACCCTGTGCATTGCCGAGTGTGACCCAGAAAGCAAACAACAACAACCACAACAAACCAACTGAACTAGAAGACTAATAAAAATATGCCAGCCCTTCTGTCTAACCGGATGCAGGTGTGATGGCAGGAACTGAGGCTGCCATCTTGCAGCCTGGGGGAAAATATCCAAGGAACCATGATGTGGTCAGACCCAGTAATGCTGCAAGGTGGCAGGCAGCTGCCAGCTCCTCCCTCCCCACCAGGCGCCCGGGGGCCGCCCACCTCCTCAGACTTCCGGAGACGGTGCGGGCTCACACACTCAGCTCTGACTTCGAGGTCTTTTCTGCACAAGGGAGATCAGAGCTGGGCATCGTCAGGCCCAGCCCCTGTCCTGAGCCCGACACGGGCCTGTTCCAGATGCATCAGCGACGCCACAGAGAGGCTACGGGGAGGCCACGGGAGGCCATGGAGAGGCCACGGGGAGGCCACAGGGAGGCCACGGGAGGCTACGGAGAGGCCACAGGGAGGCCACGGAGAGGCCATGGAGAGGCCATGGGGAGGCCACGGAGAGGCCACGGGGAGGCCATGGGAGGCTACGGAGAGGCCACGGGAGGCCACAGAGAGGCCATGGAGAGGCCATGGGGAGGCCACGGGAGGCCACGGGAGGCCACGGGGAGGCCACGGAGAGGCCACGGGAGGCCATGGGGAGCCCACGGAGAGGCCACGGAGAGGCCACGGGGAGCCCATGGAGAGCCCTGTCCGTCTCCGCGCTCACCGCCAGGCGGCTGTGTGTTGCTAAGACATGGAGCGCGGGCTCCCCTTCTCACGGCAGCTGCCCAGCTCGTCCTGACTGTGTGGCGCTGGGGCTGGGGCCCTCCCAGCTGGGGCTCGTCCTGGCTCCCGCTCCGAGCCGCAGACGCCCCCGCCTGAGGGGGCGGGCCGTTCCTCAGAGGCAACGTGGGCTGCTGCTTGCGCGTGCGAGTCGGCGTCACTCCACGGGGGCCGTGATCCCGCCTAATTCCCGCTAATCCTCCCAGCGGCTGCCTCCTGGGATGCTGCGTGCGGCCCGTCTTTCCGGGGGGGGGGGGGCGGTTGGTGGGCCTGTGTCCGAGCGTCTGCAGGGCAGCGGAGGCAATTTCATGACCCCTTACACTTGGCACTCGGGCGGGAGAGGGCGCGGGGGCCTCAGGCAGGAGCCATGGGGCTGCCCCCAGACCGGGAGGCTCTAGCTGAAGGAACGGACGGGCTCGGGGGGCTGGGTGTTCACTGAGCATTTACTATGTGCCGGGCCCTTTCCTAGTCTGAAAGGACAGGGGTGAGTAGGGCAGGGCCCCGGGCAGGAGGCCGGCTCCCTTGGGGCTCCCGGACAGAATCCCAAAGCCATGAGTGTGAAGACGGAGACGGGGGAAAGTCGGGATCACTCCCAACCAGGACACACCCCTGCTCACTGGCAGCCCTCACCCCCTCTCTGCTCCCGCTCTGCGGACCCCCAGGGCGTCACCATGTTCTCTGCCCGACACCTTTCATTCCGTCCGCCCGGAACAGACACCCCTTCCTTTCCTGAGGGGGTTGCTTGCTGGCGCCTCTCTGCGAGGTGGCTCGAGGTGCCACCTCTTACAGGAAGCCCCTTTGGGTTGCCCTCCTGGCGATCCAACATGGTTTGTGTGTGGATTCACCGGATTTGCTGCCCCTCCCTCACCGGCGTGGGGGAGCTGACAGGAGCCAGTGGACAGAGGGTTCGGGCATGGAGGGCAGGACCAGGGCCGGTGCTTGCTGGTGCCTGGGGCTGGGTGTGGGCAGAGGTGGTGGGGGGAGGGCGCACGCAGAGGGGCGTGGCCCAGCTGACTGGAATACCTGCCACTGCGGGAAGGGGGGAGGGGAGAAGGGGAACCGCGAGGCTTCGGGTCCGAGTCGGAGGCATGAACTTAAGCTACGGATAACAGCACCGATGCAGAAGGCCACGTTCCTGTGCGCACGTGTGTTTCCACATTGCTGCAGACACACGTGTGGACGCGTGACACGTTTGGCGGTAGCCCGCGCGTGTCCGTGTGTGACCTTGCTCGTCTCCCGAGCTGCTGGAACAGCGACCCAGCAGTGAGGGCCGGACACACCCGCCCTCTCAGTGCTCAGCGTCACAGCGCTGCGGTGTCTCAGCGCGGGGGCTTGTGAGGGGCCCAAGTTGGGGAGACAGACCCCGGGGCGACAGCCAGCCCAGGACAACGGGGTCCGACCCCATCCGGGCACACGGAGGGAGGGTGGTGCAGGGGCGGGTGCTCGGGGCGGGGCTGAGGGCTGGGGGGCTCTGTTCTGACCCTGTGTTTCCCGAGAGTGCAGGGGTGCGGCTGGCGAGCACCCTCCGAGCAGACTCCTCCCCACGACCCCCTTGGACTGAGCAAGGCTGCTGGGGGCGGCGGCAGGTGGAAGAAGGTGGAGCCCAGGCTCGGCTGACAGTGCTCGCGCTCACTCACCTCTGCCTGGGGGTGCCGGGGGCAGGCCGAGGGCCTCAGGACAGTGCACGGGTGCGAGCCGTCGCCCACGGCAGAGTCATCGCCCTTCTCGGGGAGGAGGAGGGAGGGGCTGCAGAGGCGCCAAGGCTAAAGGTCATAGGTAAGGAGAAGAGGCTCTGGGCGGGGGTTCGACGGTCACCGTCCTGTGTCCACGCACGCCTGGGAGGAAGGAGGCGGCCAGGAGGCTTCGTGCACTGCCCGGAGGGACCAGGACACCCCCCGACTCTCCACGCACGGAGCTCGGCCCAAGAGCGTCTCCTGAGGCCGCTAAGGCCGAGGAGAAGGTGCCAAGCAATGACCTGGGCCCGGTGCGAGGGCCGCTCTGCCCGTCACGGCCTTGCTCTCTCTTTGCCCCGTTGCTTAGCCCCCGGCCAGTGCAGTTTTGGCCCGGAATGATTCTGCTCAGATGGACAACTGGGGTTGGCCACACTTCCCTGGAGGTGGCGGGACGGGGGGAGGACAGCCAAGGGCCGCTTAGTGACGGGAGAGTCTAGACGCAGCTGATTAAACAAACTCAGATGGCGAGCGCGAGGCTCTCGGGCTGAGCCGCTGGTGACGTGCCCAGCGCGGAGGGGCCTAGAGAGCAGAGGGGCCCGCGGGGTCTCTGGGAAGGCAGCGCCGCCCCGGTCCCGGGAAGGGCCGCAGGACCGGCCCACGGCGGGGGACGCTTTAGCCCGGAGCTGAAGAGCCTCGGTGGTCCCAGCTGCGAGGGGCAGGCGGGGAACGCGAGCTGCAGAAACGAGAGCAGGAAGTTTCTCTCCATCTCTCAGGCAGAGGCAAAAAGCTAATTATTCAACAGCTATGAAGGGCACAATGAAATAACAAGTGTAAAGTTTTGACACGTTGCCAGGGCTAAAAAGGCATTAACTGAAGGCATTTTAAAAATTAGGAATCTATACAATTGTCTATTTTAATGAATGTAAACATGCTCATTTAATTATATTAAATATGAAAAAATTCCTCTCGGAGAGCCCGGCAAGCTACCGAGAGTATGGAGCCCGCGCGGCAGAGCCTGGCAAGCTCCCCGTGCATATTGGATATGCCAAAAACGGTAACAATAAGTCTCTCAATGAGAGACGTGACTGGTGCCCGCTCGAACAAATCGATGGAAACATTTCCTCCCTGGCGGAGGGTGTTTGGTCTGGAAGGCGGGGCCCATCAGGATGCTGTTTCGCGCATGGGTCGGTGGTTATTTTCTGGCATAGATTTCTTTCTTTCCCTTTAATGGAAATTAAAGTCAAACAATCCCAGAAACCCAGTCAACGGACAACAAACTGCCTCCACCACAGACATCCCCGACTCGCGACTCCCCTGGGCTCTGACGGCCAGTGACGCACCGGGCGGGGCCTGCGGGAGGCGTCGCTGTCGGGTCAGGGGTGTGGGCCGAGGGCTGAGGCTCTGGCTGCCCCTCCGAGCTGTGACGTGGGCCTCGAGCGAAGGCCGTGGGCGGTGGGCAGGCCCTGGGTCCCACGGCCACTCTGCACGCCTTCTACATGCCCTTTCCACGCGGCAAGCCAGTCTCACCGCCAGCCCGCGGGTTCTGCTCCACGCAGCCGGCCCTACGCCAGGTGACATGCAGACACGGAGGCGTTGGCCGGCCTCTCTCGGGGCTCACAGCTTCAGACACAGCCTGGGGACAGCCAGAAGGAAGGGCCAATTGCTCGGGACAGTCGAGGCCAGTTTCCTCCTCGGCTTCTGCATTTTGGGAATCTTAACGAAGCCCGGAAAGCTCAGAGAACGACGCATCGGCAATCTGTGTGCAGGTCAGCAGGAACCGACAACCGTGAACGTTTGCTCCTATTTCCTTTGTCTTGGTCTGATTCAGAAGAGTGAACCATCGCAAGGCCAGCCAGAGTCTGTTTACTGCCGCGTTTCTGTTCCAGCCCCCCAGCGTCCACTGCCCCGGCCCCCGGCCCAGACTGCGGGCCCTGCCAGCCCGCCCGGGCCACGCTGCCCCTGAGTGACGTGTAACTCCGCTGCGCAGAGTCGAAGCGTGTGTCCCACAGGGCGGTGCCCTGCCCAGAGCCCAGGCCTGTCCTGGGGACCCGCGCTCTGTCCCTCGCCAAGGCAGGGGGACGCTCCCTCGTGTGGTCTACTCGCCTCTCCCTGGCACAGCTCCGGGAGCCCACGCCTGTGTCTCTCATCCCCCGCAGGAAAGGGCCCGGGACTTGGACCGGCTCAAGCTCTGTGGCCCCCCCAGACCGTTCGGGGTTTCTCTGAGTCCTGACGGTGTAGACTGCTTGCTTGTGGGGTCTCAGGAGTAAACAAAAGGAGTCAGGACACTTGGCAGTTAGTCAGGTTAAAGGGAAATGATGCCGGGACAGGCCTACAGAGGAGGACAGCAATGCCAGGACACGCCTACTGGTGAGGGTATGACACAGGACACGCCCACTGATGACGTCAGGACACGCCTACTGATGAGGGTATGACGCCGGGACAGCCTACTGATGACGTCAGGACACGCCCACTGATGACGTCAGGACACGCCTACTGATGAGGGTATGACGCCAGGACACGCCCACCGATGACGCCAGGACACGCCTACTGATGAGGGTATGATGCCAGTGCACGCCTACCGATGACGCCAGTGCACGCCTACCGATGACGCCAGGACACGCCCACTGATGCCGTCAGGACACGCCTACTCATGACGTCAGGACACGCCTACTGATGACTCCAGGACACGCCTGCTGATGAGGGTATGACGTCAGGACACGCCTGCTGATGAGGGCAAGGACGCCAGGGCACGCCTACTGATGACGTCAGGACACGCCTACTGATGAGGGTATGACGCCAGGGCACGCCTACTGATGACGTCAGGACACGCCTACTGATGACGTCAGGACACGCTGATCCATAGTAATTCTTATAATAATGTGCAGATCCGGGAAGAGACGTGGAACAGGCGTATCAAGTAGAACATACACATGCTCTTAGGAAAATTCTCAAGACAGTTTGCTTCTGACGGCACCAAACCGTTGTTCGCCTCTTTAGGGATAAACAAATACAGGCGAGATGCGCTTGACATGCTCGGCTGTGCTCGCTCTCTGCACCCCCTGGGCAATCACCACGACCACCGAGCTAATTTCCGCTGTTACAGATAGCCTCACGTGTGTGCTGATGCACATGTGTTGAATTTCCTGCCTGGAGCTGCGTGTTACACGACTGATAAGCCCGGAACATGACAGAGATAAAGAGTCATTATTTCAGGAAGGCATCCGAGACGTCCTCTCAGGAGGACGGTGCGAGGCAGGGGAGGGTGTGCTTGGGGCCCTCGCACCTGAATTCACAACTGGTGCAGCACTTCTCCAGACAGTGAGTAACTGATTTCCGGGCAGAGGCCTCTCAGATGACAGAGAGCCTGATCCCGAGTCTGTTCTCTAAACCCGCTGCTCTCCTGCCCGCCCGATGCTTCTGAGTGACACTGTACCAGCAGCCTGGGGGGACCCTGGGTGCCAATAGGACCGTCCCCATCCTGGACACGTGGCTGGCACCCAGTGAGTATCTGTTTGCTGATTCTTGCCAGGGCCCTCCTCAGCCACGTAGCTGTGAGTCGTGAAGACCCGGAATGCTCGCGTGGGAGATCATAAGACGAAATAAATGGGGTTAGGGACACTTGGCAATCAGCCAGATTCAAGAGCTATATCGTTGGAACCTCCCCAGTATGAGGCCAATTAAATACAATGACCTCTGGCTACATGTGGCACCGCAAATAAGCACATGTGTCTCCACGCAAGTATACACAGAGACATACATAGATACATACTAGCTCTAGATGGAAGAGTTCCATCTTGGCTTTGATCATATGAAATATGCATTTAAGTTTCTGGTTGGGCATAAGCTTAGCACGAGCCAAGGGCATCATCCAGAAACTCAACAACACGAAGTAGCCCCTTGGCTGGGCTGCAGAGTGGGGGGTGGGAATGGCACCCGCATATTTTCAGTGTGAGCTTACGACACATTAAAGGCATTGTCAAGTGCGTTCTTCTACTAAACTACCACTACCCCAATTTAAAGAGGGGAGATAGTATAGCGGGGAGGGCGCTTGCCTTGCTCACGGCCAAGCCAGGCTCGATCCCCGGCATCCCATACGGTCCCCCGAGAATTCCTGAGTGCAGAGCCAGGAGTAAACCCCTGAGCATCGCTGGGTGTGGCCCCTAAAACCGAAATAAATAAAGAAGCAGCAACATGGGCTCAGTGAGGCCAAGTACCCAAAATGAGGAAGACTAAAAAGATCCAGAGAAAAAGTCCTGCCATGTTTGGCTTCAGAGCCTTGGCCTCCTGCTGCCTTCCCTCCGTGCCCACCCACGGACCCAGAGCCCCTGGGCCGGAAGGTCAGGCCCACCCGACTCAAGGGGACCCATTTGATGGGGCTGGGAAGCGAAATGATGCCTATTATTAGTCACACCTGGGCCCAAGCAATGCCCCTACGAGAGCCATCGCACCCACACTCGGCCACAGGCACGCGTTCCCCAGCCTCCCCGCGTGACAGGAGGTCACTGGGCTGGAGAGACCCCCGCGGGCCGCAGTGCCCTCACGGCTGGTCCTCGCACGCGTGTCTCCGCGGAAGGCGCAGCCTCAGTCGGCGGCTGCACCCGCAATGTTCAGGTGGCCCCAGGGATTCGCATGGGCACACGCAGAGCCCGAGCACCGTGCCCAGGCCCGCAGGGCCCGGGGGGTGGGGTGAGGGGCCAGGCTTGCCCTGCGCTGAGGCAGACTTCTTGGCCGCAGACCACCTGCCCCCGCAGGCACCCCCAGGCGGGTTGGGGCTCCCGGGTGCCTGGGGAGCAGCCTGCCCTCCCCCGGGACGGAGCCTTTCTCTACACGGAGCACTGCGCCCGCGAGCCGAGATGCTGCTGTCGGCTCCAGCCCCAGCAACGCTTTTTGGTGATTCTTCCGCCCAGAGGGGATGTCGTCTTCCGTTGCTCATAGCAACGGGAATCTCGTCTGAGCATTTCCCGTCAGGTACCCGGACACACCAGAGACCAACCCTGCCTCGCCTTCCCCTCTTTTCTGAGAACTGGTGCATCGTTGGCTGCGAACAAGGTTCTCTGATTGACATTCTCAGGAGTACCATCAAGGCAGGACTGGAGAGCAGGGGGAGTCCTGTCTCTGTCTGAGCAGCCGGGAGTGAGCCTGACACTCAGGGCTGGTGACCACAGACTGGAGGAGCCGCCCTGTGCGGGCGCACGAAAGGGCTCGAGTGAAACACAGACTCCGGAATGCGACAGTCCTTGTGGCTTATGATAAATCTCCCCGCGTCTGACAGTCCCATCACAGGGACGTCCCAGAGGAGGGAGTGAAGCCTCCACTGTGCTTCCTTCCCAGGGGAGAGCCGGGCCTGGTGGTCCAGCATCGCTGCAGGACGAGCTGTGGGGCCTAAGCTTCGTCCTGCCACCCGCCACCCTTCGAGAGTCCCTGGTGACACTCACCTTTCCTCATTTTCAATTCAGGGTCTGTCCTGGCTACTCGGTGCTTAGGGGGAAGTAAACCCGCCCGCCTGCCGAGAGCTCAGCACTTCTGCAGCCTGTGACTTGGAGAATCGGACTCGGAGGGGTTCAGCCGGGGGGTTCCTGGCAGACCTACGTGGGCACAGAGCACGAGGCAGCCACCTCCACGGGGGCTCCTGCATTGGTACGGCTGGCACCTCACTGCTCCTTGGCACCTGGCTCTCTGTGGAGGTGCTCACCCAACTCTGCGTACGATGAGCTGCTCCAAGGAGGAAGCTCTAGTCTCCGTCTCTCATTGATTGACGGGGACCAGAGCAAGTGTTTCAGCCCGGAAGCCTGCCTGGCTCTGAAGGCTGTACCCGACACGCGGTGACAGTCAGGACAGATGCTGGCTAGAGAAACTCTGGCACAGCTACGCAGTGGAATACTATGCAGCTGTTAGGAGAGAGGAAGTCATGAAGTTTGCTTCTAAGCGGATGGTCATGGAGAGTCTCATGCCAAGTGAAATGAGTCAGAGAGAGAGGGACAGACATAGAAGGACTGCACTCATTTGTGGAGTATAAAGTAACATAATATGAGATTGATAAGGACAGTAGAGACAAGGGCCAGGAATACAGCCCCATAGTTGGAAGCCTGCCTCATGTGCTGGGGGAGAAGTCAGCTGGGATGGAGAAGGGGTCACTGAGTCAGTGATGGTTGGAGGGATCGCTCGGGATGGGAGATGTGTGCTGAAAGTAGATAAAGGACCAAACGTGACGGCCTCTCAGTATCTGTATTGCAAACCATGATGCCCAAAGTAGAGAGAGAGTCTGAGGGAAATTGTCTGCCATGGAGGCAGGGGGAGGGCGGGAAAGGGGGGGTACGGGGGACACTGGTGGTGGGGAATGTGCCCTGGTGGAGGGATGGGTTTGATCATTGTATGATTGAAACTCAAACATGGAAGCTTGTAACTGTAAAATAAAAAAAAAAAAAACAGTCGCAGCCCCAACGTGAGAGAAGGGACAGAGGCCCTCAGAGACCCGGGGCCACGGAGGACCCACCGCGTACTCGCCAGCCCCCCTTCCCTGTCCCCCAACCTCTCTGCGGTCACCCTCTCCCGTCACCCCGAGACCCGCCCTTGTCCGTCTCTGCCCCCCAACCCACTCTGTCCTGAGCGGGAACGCGTCCTCTCTGACGGAAGCTCACCCGCGTCACGCTGCCCTTCGCACTCACCACGGGCTCCCGCGGGGCTGCGCGAGGGCTGGCCCTGCCCCTGCAGCCTCGCCCCGACCGCCCTCGGGACGGCCCGGCCTTCTCTGGCTTCCGCTCCTCAGCTCCCGGCCCCCGGGGCCGTGGGGGCTGCGACTCCACCGCCCCCAAACTCGAGAGGAAGGTGGCCTCTCGCTTGGACCCGGGCCTCCCCACCGTCATACCTGTGCACGTGCCGGTCACTGCATAGAGGCACGCGCAGCTCACAGTGCAGCCACGGCAGGACTGAGTGGAAGGACCGGCCGTGATGCTCTGCTGAGGTCAGGGGGCAGCAGGGGAGGCCGCCACGTCCTCCTGGGAGAGGCAGCACGGAGGAGGGCAGCGCCACCACCCAGCCAGAGAGGGTCCCGACAGCCGTAGCCCGCCCTCAACGCGCTCCCGACGCTTTGGACTTCTCTCTCTGTCTCTCTGTCTCTCCTCTCTGTCTCAGTCTCTCTCTGTCTCTCCTCTCTGCCTCTCCTCTCTGTCTCTCTTCTGTCTCCATCTCTCCTCTCTGTCTCTCAGTCTCTCTCTGTCTCCTCTCTGTCTCTCTCTTCTCTCTCCATCTCTCTATCTCTTTATCTTCTCTCTGTCTCTTGTTTCTCTCTTCTCCGTCTTTCTCTGTCTCTCTTTTCTTTCTCTTTATCTTCTCTCTGTCTCTTCTCTCTCTTCTCCGTCTTTCTCTGTCTCTCTTTTCTTTCTCTTTATCGTCTCTCTGTCTCTGTCTCTCTCTGTCTCTTGGGATGGACCATATTATGTTGCGTCTTGCACTTGGGAGACGGTTTTCTCCGCTTCACCGGGGTCGCACTCAAGCCCTGGCGTGGCTGCACCATCCCCCACCCCCAGAGTGTCGGGCAGCTCCCGCCAGGGGCCTAACCTCCGGCTCCCCCGGGGACGCCTGCGTCCCCCTCTGCACACGCGTGTCTCCCGCCGGGCGCCCCGCCCTCTCCGCGACTCTCCCGCCACACGCCACGCGGCGCCCGTATCTGCCCGGCCCCAGGAGGGTCTCAGCTCTTCTTTAAAAATTAATTTGTTCCTTAATTAAGACACATGTTTGTTTCTAATTACCGCATCTTCTCTGCAATGTAAACAGGTCGCAGCTAACTAACGGCTGTGCTCAGCTCGCCGCGGGGCCGGGAGCAGCCCAGTGAAACCGTTTCCAGCGCGCCGGCCGGGAGGCTGGGGAATAGGCCCGAGCCTGGGGTTGCAGAGATGGAATTAAAGCGACTCAAGGCGAGGGAATTTGTCGGCTCTTAATGCCTCCCGGCAAATTAAATGTCTGTCCGTGATCGCTGCGTCAGCTGCAGCCCCCGCAGGTGTGAAAGGCCCCTGGTCACGAGAGCTCGGGCTCCGGGCCCTGGGCCAGCCTGCCGCCTGCAGGGAGAGGCGCGGAGGAGCTCAGAGAGGAAGCGGGAAAGTCGTCGGGGGATGAAGGCAGCCCGTTGTCTGCTGACCCTGTTGGGGTCGAAAGCCTGCGAAGAGGCACTGACGATGCGCTAATAAACGCGCTGGCATGCACCCGGGGGCACCCACTGCACTGCTCCTCCTTGGGCACAATTCATTCATTCGTCCAATCAGATCTCGCTCCCGACCCCCCCCCCCCCCACGCAAAGTGCAAACCCCGAGACGCTCCCCTGGGGACGGTTTGACCTGGAGCGTGGGCTATTGTGTCAGGCGCTGGGACCAGAGCAGCACGTGGACGAGACTCGCCAGAGAGGAACCGCGTCTCCCCAGTGCTGTGCGCTGGCGTTAGAAACGCATCCTCCACTCGGAGGGCGCCACCATGCTCTTTGGGTCACCCCCGGCGATGCTCAGGGGTTCCTCCTGGCTCTGCACTCAGGAGTTACTCCTGGCAGTGCTCGGGGGACCCTGTGGGATGCTGGGAACCGAATCCGGGTCAGCCACGTGCAAGGCCAACGCCCTGGCCGCTATGCTACCGTCAGCCCCTGAACGCCGGCGTGGCTGGGCCGGGCCACCAGCAGGGGGCGCTCGTGGCTGCCCATGCACCGCCACGGCCTGGCCGCCAGTCAGCAGCAGCTGATTCCTGTAAAGCCCCAGCACTAGCCGGGCACAGGGCCGAGGAACGAGGAATGGTCTCGCCTTCTCTCTGCGTCAGGAGGGCGGCGTGTGCGTGGAGAACGGCACGAGGAGAAGTTAGTCTCGGGCCATGTAGCTGGCACCTGGGAACTCTGCGCCTTTGATTGGGCTCTAGCCGCTGTGTGCAGGGGCTGGCACGGGGCCCGAGGAGGGTCTGAGTCTTGGCTTCACCTCAGCGCCCTGGCAACTTCGGGGAAGACCTGACCCATCTCCGAGACCGGGCAGTGCTGGGCAGTAGGAGGTGCCGAGTGCTCTGGGCAGGGGGTACCGGCCTCGGGAGGACTCCTGGAGCACTGCACGGACAGTGTGTGATGCAGGGAGCGATCCTGGCTCCAGTGGAACCGAACAACAAGACCCTGGGCCCGCTGCAAGCAGGGCCGGGGACGGGGCCCCACCACCGAGGGCTCGGGCCGGCCCCCCAGGCTCCTGCAGGCCAGGTGGGCGGCCGGCGCCCCGGGCCCCCGGCGGACAGCAAGGCGGGTCCTTCCTGGGCTCCGCCCCGAGTCCTGCTCCTCTCGGCAGGGTTTCCCCAGGGCTCCGCTCCCCAGGCAGCCGCGAGCACGCCCGCCGCTGTTACTTATTTTCCAGGACGTTTTAAATTGAGCTTTAAAATTGAACTTCATTCCAGGCAAACGCGTGTGAATAAAATCAAGGGGGTGATGTACTAGGGTTGGCTTAGCTTTGCATCCAAATAAATAGCTATTAAAATAATAAAAGCTCATCACTCTGCCACCTGAAATTGTCTTTCATATTGGCAGAGGCAAACAATGTTTATATTAAGAAACGCTGCGTTTCCAGAAAGCCTCCTGGTGACAGGAAGGAGAAAAAGGGTTTCCCAGGGGCGCGGGAGAGCAAAGGGGGGAGGCGGGGTCGGTCGCCCACGACGGGACGGGAGGACGACGGGGCCCGGACTGGGCGAGCGAGGCCATGCCCTCGACCACAGAGGGTCACCCACGGTCTCCCCAGAACCCCGGGGGAGGGGCGGGCGAGGCCAGCGCGGGGCCGACACCCTGCCAGCGTGTGCGTGTGGCACAGGCTCACAGCGTGGGTGGCCAGTAGCTTCTCCGGAGACAGAGAAAGCCGCGAGTCCCAGGGAACTACGGCGGGTTCTGGAGGGGAGGGAGAGACCAGCGGGGGCCTTGTCAGTGGGAGGGGGCGCTCGGGGGGCCTGGGGGCCTGTTACTCTGGGGGTGTGGGGTGTGGGGTCAGGAGAGGGGTCGGCGCTCAGAAGTTTAGGGCAGAAGCGACAGCTGGATCACTGGGAGCTGTTTGCTGGGGCAGAGAGGGAAGGTGGCTCGGGAGCGAGAGGCGAGCGCGAGTTTGTGACTCAGAACTGGCGGTCACTTTCCCTCCCTGTCGGTGAAGGGGGCGGCGACCTCTGCGACTCCCGAGTCCACCCTCGCCAGAGGCACCGCGTGGAGCCGTGGTCGCAGAGTCCCCACTGGGGCGGCTGCTGAGTCCCCGGGACACGGGGCAGAGGCTGAGTCTCATTCCAGAGCAGTAACGGGCCGCGGGAGCCCTCGGGGGCCGCCAGTCGGGGGCTCACTCCCGCCGGCCCCCCGGAGCCCGGGGCTGGGGGCTTCTCTTTTTGGACACGAGGTAAACAAACCCTTTGTTTATTTTTATTGAGTTTATTTAGCTTTGGGGCCACACGTGTGGCTCTGGCCTTACTCCTGGCCGCTCTCGGGGACAGTCTGGGCCGGGCACGGCAGGCGGTTCTGCAAACACTTACAAACGACTCTTCCGAGTAGCCAGCTGGGGTACTGAGGCCTTTAAGTGAGGCAAACGCACTCAGGTGCTGGCGAATGTGCTCTCGAATGGACAGAGAGGGGCCATTCCTCAAGGCCGGCCGCACCGGCCTCGCTGCCCAGAGCCCGCACGTCTGACTCGTCCTCCGGCCGGACAGCACAGACACATCCGTCCTATTTGAGGGGCTCGTTCTCAGATATCACAGAGAGGTGGCACCCGCCCGCCCCGCAATGCAGAAAACCGCTAACTCGGAAAGACACCTGGTGCCAAACGCTCACGGCCGCTCTCCTTGCCGCAGCCACGGTCTGGGGGCCGCCCGGAACCGAGGAGCGGCTCAAGAGAGGTGTCTGCTCGGCGGAGCACGACGAACTGTGAGGAAGGTGGACTTCTCCCTGCGCTGGGCCTTGGGGGGGAGTGGAGGGTGTCGGGTTAGAGAAGCCGGCGGGAGGGGTGACCTCACTCATCTACACAGGGACTGGACAAGGGCTAAGAACCCCTGAACTCTGACCCCAGCGCCAGGTCACCGAGGGCGGGAGGCAGGGGCAGGCGCCCTCACAGAGCTTCAGAACCAAGGAGCCCGACTCCCTCCCCCGGACCCGCGACTCAGAACGCGTGTGACCCGAGGCTGAGCTTGGCCAGGGTGGGCACCGATTCCTCGAGAGCAGGTGTGTGTTCAGCGAGGCCCCTCCTCGCAGTTACCTGCCCGGAGCACAGCTGCAGGCCACGTGTCCAGGCGGACGAGCCTGAGGGTGCGGCCACAGCACAGGGCCACTTTCGAGCCCAGCAGACAGGGCAGACAGCGGCGGGGACCGGGAGGAGCGTGAGGTGGGAACGGACGGCGCTTGCCTGGGGCTAATGGAAACCTTCTGGAATCGCACTCGTGCACTGTAAGTGAGCAAATCATGTGAGATGAATTACTCCTCATTAAGGTTCACACATACACGAGTCTGCAGACGGGAGAGAACGTGGCTCTTGGCGGGGGCTGAAGATCTGGGAGCTGCGTCCTCTGAAGTCCCGCACACGGGACGCTTGGTGACCAGCGTCATCGCTTCCCAACTTGCCCGATCCAGGCACAACACTCGGCTACCGTTGATTCTGCTCAGTCCGGAGAGAGGAGCTGGAGGCCCGAGTCAGTCCCCCTGCTGGTGCGGTGGGGCCCGGACGGGGAGAGCCCGGGGCCCCTCACAGCCCTCCCCCTCTGCCAGGCTCAAACACAGCTGCTCGTTTCCGGCCTCTGCGGGCGTTTGTGAGGCCCGGCGCTCAGGGCCTGCTGCCCGTGACCCCACGGGCCCACAGCCCCTCTCGGGAGGATTAGGACCCTCGCTTTGCACAGGCCCAGCGAGGCCCAGTGGCAGGTTCACGGGCTCCCAATGAGCGGCGGAGAGGGAACTGCAAACCAGGTCATTAGGGCGCGGCCAGCCACAAGTCTCAGCGCCACGCCGGGTCCGTGTCAGGATTCACTGAGCTGGGATCTGACAGGGGCACCCTGTCCAGCGCTGCTGTCAGCTCACCGGCAAGGAAAAGTTAATATTTTCTGAGAAACCTCTAGAACCTTCTATTTTTTTTTTGCTTTTTGGGTCACACCCAGCGATGCTCAGGGGTTACTCCTGGCTCTGCACTCAGGAATTACTCCTGGCGGTGCTTGGGGGACCATATGGGATGCTGGGAATCGAACCTGGGTCGGCCGCGTGCAAGGCAAATGCCCTACCCACTGTGCTATCGCTCCGGCCCCATCTAGAACCTTCTTAACCCCCCCCTGATCATCGACTCTCCCTTGCAAGTCCGCGAGACACGGACAGGCCACGAAGGTGTCCGGGGCAGTTACCCCGGGAAGAGCACTCTCTAGTGGAGTGTTTGCGGAGGAGCAGAGCTGGACGCTCATCTGAAGTGACCGGGAGAGCGGGAAGGGCAGCCGCGAGGCAGGGACAGTCTCAGCACAGGGCGAGTCACGGAGCAGTAAAGGCAGGTGGTGACTGAGAGACGCTCCCTGGGAAGAAACACAAAGCCAGCGGGAGAGACAGACCAATCTGCCGTCCCAAGGAAGGCCCGGGTTTCAGCCCGCCTCCCCCGGGGTGACCTCAGGGAACACATCCAGGGCTCACTGGGTTTGCGCATCTCGCCGGACACGGCACCCTTGGAGTCCGACTGTCGGGAGATTAGCACCCGGCTCGCCGTCCTTATTAGCTCTGGCTACGAACAGAGACCCGGGGGTAACAGGAGCTCCCGGGGGCTCTGCGAGGCGTGAGGTCGCTCACCCAGTGGGGGGGCACCGCCTCAGCGTCCCCGAGTCTACCTGGGGATTTTTACAAACTACTTTCCTAGCGCTTGGCTTCCCGTCTAAGGCCACCCTGGACCCCTGCAACCCACCGTGCCTCAGGCCGGGCGGGTCAGCAGCCGAGGGCAGAGGCGGGCGCCAAGGGGCCCTTCCCGGCTGACGTGGCACGGGACCCCTGAAGCCCCAGCCAGCAGCTGGGCCGTGGGGGCGCATGGCCGCACCCTGGGGCAGGGCCGCGGGCAGCTGAGATGTGCCGGGGGCCCATGGCCCTGGGGCTGGGGTCAGCTGAGGACACCAAGGCGGTCACAGTCACATGCTGTGGGAGCCAGGAGGGGACCACAAGAGCGCCTGGCGCCCGGGCCTGGGGCGACGCTCCCGGTGCCAGCCCCCCGTGTCCCCTCCCCAAATACAGCAGAGGCCATGGGGGGGCACAGGAAACCACAGAGAAGCGGAGCGGAGTGTGGTGGGGGTGGGGGGGAGACGGGAAGTTTCCCCCCGCAGCTCCTCTCCCCTGCCAAGAGCCGCGTCCCGTGGTGCAGCAGCTCGGGACGCTGGGAGCAAGAACCGGCTACTCAGACTGTCCCTGGGGCCGGGGGGGGGGGCGCGGGGGGAAGGGCGGCTGCCTCGCACCACCGGCCGGGGTCTGAGTCCCTGCCCCGCACGGCCCGCGGAGCACCCCCCCGGAGTCGCCCGGGCCCCCACACCCAGACACCCGGACAGACAGACAGACAGCGCCTGCCGAGGCTGAGCCACAGCCCGAGCCGCCTGCTCGGACGGCACCACAGGGCGGGCTGGGGGGGGCCAAAGGGACCCCACCCCGCGTGCTTCCACAGGGAGGCGGCTCGGAGAGGGTTCTGGGGCCTCTGTCCCGGCCACGCGAAAGGGAATCACTGGGGCCCCCAGCGGGCACCAGAGCGGCCGAGCTGCCCTCCGGGGGACGGCCTGGACAGCCCTCGGGGGGACAGCCTGGACAGCCCTTGGGGGGACGGCCTGGACAGCTCCCCGGGGGACGGCCTGACAGCGCTCAGAGCCGCCTGCCTTGGGGCACGGTGCCCACTAGGGGGCGTCGGGCTCTCCCGGGAACGCACCTGAGGCTCAGCATATAGCCAGGTGACCAGGAGCCAATCTCCTGCCCCCGTGGCCTCCCTCCGCCACACCGCACACACTCACAGGGCACGCCCACACGCGCACACCCCGGGACAGACGTGTCACACGACAGGGGACTCGCCCTAGTCCTCACTTTTTTTTTTTTTTGCCACACCTGCGGGCTCTTCGGGAAGCCCCTCCCTCGGGCCTGGCCCAGGGGCTCCCCATTCTCTGGCTCAGCTCAAGTGCCAGCTAGAGCCGCTGCCTTTGCCACACCGCCCCGGGCTATACCCCCAGAGGGCAAACGGAGCGTCTTGTGTCTTGTTTACTTCTCCGTCCACGCTAATGATCTTTAAGCCCAGTCATGAAAACACTTTGGGGACGCCCTATGGCCGCGGCCAGAGCCTCTCGGCAGGCAGGATGGCCTGGGCTCGCCCACGCAGCCCTCGGACGGGTGCCGACTGCACCCCTGGAGTGACAGCCCGGCGGGGGTGGCTTGAGGGTGTTTCCTCGATGCACCTGCTCCCGCCGGCCGCCCCCCGCCCCCCGCCCCGCTCTGCAGCCAGTGGGCCCAGGGCGGTCCCGGCTCCGTCACTCCGGGCTGAGGCCGCGGGCCGAGGGCGCCCGTATCTGTGCTCTCTGCTGGAACCGCGGCACTTTCTCATTTCATTTTGCAGCCGCTCGACTGGCCCCTAATTTTCATCTTGGCTGGAAACGTCTGTCAGATGCTCCTTCTGGAAGGTCACGGGGCGGGGGGGGGGCATCACCGAGTCTCTGCCCTCGGCCCCCTCACCTGCCCTCTGCTTTAAAGGACGCGCGTGTCATTTGGTGCCTTTGTTTTTGGAAGTTTATTTTTCCAGTATTTGGCGTCACACATCCTCTCAAATGCCGAGTGGGGGTGCACTGGGTCGGACTGAAAGCAAACGCGATGGGCTGGTGGGCAGGCAGCCGGGAGGGGCCAGCCCCTGGGAGGGGCCAACCCCCGGGACGGACCAACCCCCCCCAACGGACCAACCCCCGGGAGGGACCAGCCCCAGGGAGGGACCAACCCCCCCCAATGGACCAACCCCCGGGAGGGGCCAGCCCCGGGACGGACCAACCCCTGGGAGCCTCCTTCTCACTCGTGGCACCTTCCCCAGGCCCAGGACGCAGAGGTGGGGCCGAGCGGGAACAGGCAGGACAGCAGGCAGAGGCCAGCCAGCGTGTGGGGCTGGCGGGAACCGGGACGTGGTGGCCACAGAGGAAGGGTCCATGTGCAACGGAGAGTGGCCTCTTGGACACCGTCACGCCTGCACTCAGGTGTGGGGTGATCAGCCCCCTCTGAGCCGAGGCCTTGCCACTGCCCTGCGCTCTGGCCAGAGTAAAGCGGGCCGGGCCTTCTCCCGCCCCCTACGCGCCACGGGGGTCTTGGGGACCACGTCACAGGTCCTAGCGAGCACAGTGGTGCCCGCGGGAGGGGGCGGGGTGGAAAGGGGGCCCGCGCCTCTGACCACTGACGCCCGTTCCTGCACCATATCCCCCCGTGCAGGGATGCCAGGGGTGACTCCAGGAGGGAGGCGGGACCAAGAAAGCCCACCTCGGGGCCCTGGAGGACGCTAGCGCAGGGCAGGGCGTGAGCCGCAGGAGCTCGGGGCTCTGGGCTGGGTCCAGAAAGGAGCAAACGTGTCGGTCAGCCCCTTCGCGCGGAAGAGGCCGTCGCTACATTCCCACGGGGGGCCGGGCCGAATCCCACGGAGAGAGGGTTAGACGCTGCATGTCCGGCCGGTTTGAGATGGTCTCGCCCCCAGACAATGGGTCAGAAGTGCGGGAAAGGGGACATGGCTGAAGTCAACAGGGTGACGGCAGGTCCCAGCCGGGCCGGACGCGTTCCTGATTCCCGAGAGTGTCCCTTGGGCCCGGGGGAGGGCGGGAAGTGAGCGACGGGAAGGAGCGGGCAGTGGTTTCTGGAAACGGTGGGTGCTCGGAGCACAGCGGGCGGGAGACACCCAGAACGTTCTCACCGGCACGGCGACAAGGCCCGTCCGGGTTGGGGCGGGGGGTGTGGGCAGAGCTCAGGGCGGCTCAGTGAGTCTCGCTTGGGAAAAGCAGGAGACGTGAAACACGGAGGGGCCTCGCTGTGATTCTCAGAGCTGCGGGCCTCAGGGAGCCCAGTGAGCCCCAAGCCCGTGTCCCAGCCCCGAGGGAGCACTGCACAACTGGGGAGAGCCGCACCGCGGCCGGACGCCCAGGGCGCACTGACCAAGGAGGCGGCGTCGGTCCCAGCAGGCCGCAGGCTGAGCTGTGTCTCCGCTGGCTGGGCCGGGACCATCCCGGGGCGGGTGGGGGGGTGCAGGCTGGGCTGGAAGCAGCAGCTGGTGGGCGAGGCCGGACTTGGGGCCGACGTTTGTCCGAAGGCGCGAGCTGCTGCTTTGCATCATGCCCGACCCGTCACACCTGCGTTGGGGCGGGCCCCCCGTGAGGTAAGGCCAGGCCAGGCCCCGCCCCCGCTTTGGGGTGGCTGAGCCCCACGCTCGGCCTTGGGGGGCCTGTCTGCCCCTCGCTTGGCTCTGCCCCAGGAGGGAAAGCGCAGCGGCGGGCGGGTCATGCGGCCCGGAACCACGCTGGCTGGGCTGGCGTGTCCCCGACGGGAAGGGGCGAGAGGGGAAGGGGGGAGCAAGGAAGGTCTGGGGGTCCCGGGGCTCCCACGAGGGGTCTTCCCTGCGCACCTGCACTGCCAGACCCCCCCTGTTCCAGGGCAAGCCCAAGGCCTCCCTCTGCCCTCCTGGCGGGAGCCTCAGACGCCGGCCGCAGGGAGCACTGCAGGGCGGGGCCACGGGGCCTGCAGCCCAGGCGGGCGCGTGGGGCCGCTGTGAGGGTCGCTTCCTCCGTGTCCGCTGGGGTGGAGGGAAGGACAGTGGAGGCGACTCTGGCACCTGGCCACTCTCAGTGCGCTGGGGGTTCCGTGGTCCTTTCCACCGTGAAGTCGTCAGGCCCCGAGGCGTGCGGGATGCGGGGCTGGGCGGCACAGGCCGAGTCCTGCACGCCAGCCCCCGGTTCTTACAGGTGACAAGGCCAGGTCAGGGCTCTCGCCCGCCGCCCTCCCTGGAACCCGCGTCCGGGACACGGACTCTGGCGGCTCTGAGGGACGGGGCGGGTGGGCGGGAGAGGATGGTCCCTTGCGGAGAGCAGAGCCACGTGCCACTGAAGAAGGGGAGCGTGGGGGCCCCCGGGGTCGCCCCTCCCCTCCTGGTCACTCCCCGCCCCCCTGCTGGCCCTCAGGCCACCTGCCCACGCTGCCGCAGGGGCCAAGGGACCCAGCAAGTCCTGCCGTTCCCTGTGCTTGACCCCTCCCCCGTCTGAATGGCTGTTTGAACCCTGGCTTAGAGTCAAGTGCGTCCGGGCCAAATTCTGCCCGCTCCCCGCCGCCCCCCCCGCCTGAGTCTTCACGCGTCTTTCTCGGCAGATGCGGACCGTCGGCAGAATTCTGAGACAGTTTCTGTTCTGCAGGAGATGCGCCCCCACCCCCAGCCCCCGCCCCAATGGAACCAAATCACTTTGTGCCTCAAGAAATTGAATGTGTATCAAGGATTGCATATTTCTCTGAAAACATGACATGTATCCGAAGCAATAACATCTGAAATTCCCTTAGAAACTTTGAGGACAGGCACAGTGGGGAGGAGATTGGACGCGGCTAATCACCCGCACGCACACACACACAATACACAAAGAGACACGCGCGCCCGCGTTTCCGGAGCTATTTACATTTAGAACGCTTTTCCCGCAAGTCTCAAATTCAAGGCAGCCGCACGCAAGCACAGGGCCGGGCACCCGGACCCCCCCCCCCCCGACCCTGGCCCCCCTCACCCGGCGCCCCCCCACCCCGCCCCACGGAAACCGAAGTCACGCTCTGCTCCGACTTCGCCCCGAGAGCTTTCCCCGCCGGCCTCCTCACTTGCTCTGCCCACGGGCAAGTTTCAGATTCCCAGAAGCTGCAAACCCCCCCCCCCCCACCTCGACTCTTTCGCTGGAGGCTGCCAGCCCCAGACTCTCTCCTGCCCCCCCTCAAGAAGCCTTTGGTACCCCTCCCCCAGCTCCCCAAACGCCCCCTGGCCCACCCACGACATTTGGTTCCTTTATGGCTGAGCAGCTGGATCCCCGTTTTCCTAGGGCGCACCCACAGCCCAGGAAGGAGAGGGACCTTCGGGCCCCCGGGGGCTCGTGGCGCCTCCTTTAGGCGAAATCGAGGTTAGACGCCCCTTTGCATAGACATTTATTCACCTGGATGGCTAGGCCGGTTGCCATGACAACGCCTGGCTCCGCACGTTATTGCTACAGCCCGTCAATTCGGGGGCCGGGGGAGGAGTGGGCCGGCCTGGGCTGGGCGCCGGTGCCCGCTGGCCGCTGGGTGACTTGCGCGGATCCGCGCTGATCCCCTCCCTCAATGCCGGCTTCTCCCGCCCGGTGTGTTTAAAGCGGGGAATCGAAGCTCTTCTAACTGGGACTTTTCTACTTTGTCCTTCATTTCTCAGGCGCGACTCCTACGGCTGGACACAGAGGGCTTTAATTAGCAGCTACTGGGCCCACCGAGGGGGCCCTCCGCACTGTCTGCCCCGGCGGGAAGGTTAAGTACAAGCAGAAGGGCCTCGTGGCCCCCCTCCGCGTGATTCCCTACGAGCCGGCTCGGCGATTCCAGAGAGGAGCTGTCTCGCCTTTGCTCTGGCTGCAGGCCCTCACAGGGAGGGGCGGGCAGCGTCACTTTCACTAGGGGCAACGGTGAAGAGAGAGACCCGGAGGCTCGCGCAGAGACCCCAATTTCCCACAACAACGACGCTGTAAAGGCACACGGGGAGGCGAGACGGGCCGTCGCGGGGGACCTGCTTCCCATCGACCCTCCGACCCCATTCCCAGGGCTCGCGCCCATTCTGACGGCAGACGGGAGCGGCCGTCCAGCAGCCCGGAGACGCCGCCCCGCCCGCGGCCCCTCCCGAGCGCGCCTACCTGTGGGCGAGCCCTCCATGACGTGGCCCACGTAGGGCCCCTCCCGGAAGCTGGGCCTGTTGTCGTTCTGGTCGATGATGATGACCTCCAGCGGCACCGGCCCCTCCAGGGTTCTCCCACTGTCGTCCACGGTCTCCACCGAGAGCTGCGGGGAGAGGGAGGGCGTCAGGGAGGGCGGCAGGGAGGCCGGGGCGTGGCCGCGCCAGGGAGCGCGGGTACCGGGCAGGCCCTGCGGCCAGGGCTCCATCCCGGGGGCGGGAGCGGAGAATCAGACACTGGCGAGTAAGAGACCAACGAAGATCAGCTCCTGCCGCCCCCGGCCCCCACTTTCGGGAATCTCACGGCCACGTCACCAAGCTGGACACGAGGCCCAGGAAAGGCAAACGGGGACAGGAGGGAGACGCCGGCGAGGGGTCTGCTCGGTTTCTGGGTTTCCTCAACCCGTGCAGAAGAGGACGCTGGGCTGCAGAGGGGACGCCTGCTCGGGGCTGGGCGGGGGGGGGGGAGGGAGACTCGGGGCCCTGGGGAGAGTCGGGGGTGGGAGCCGTGGGGGCGACTCCCGAGGAAGGGATGTGAGGGGCCCCGACGAAGCTGGGGTCTCCTGCCCCACAGGGGAGCCCGTGACGAAGGCGGGGCTGAAGGCCAGCGGGGCCGGTGCTGGCGACGGGGCAATGCAGGGACCCCAGGCCCCGTTTGCTCTGCTCCACCCGGCCTGGGCCATGCTGGGCGGGCGTGTGGCAGGACGGCGACACTTGTCCCTGGCCACCTGCTGAAGTGGCCACTGTGGGGGCTGGAGCCATAGCACAGCGGGGAGGGCGTTTGCCTTGCACACGGCTGACCCGGGTTCGATTCCCAGCATCCCATAGGGTCCCCCGAGCACTGCCAGGAGTGACTCCTGAGTGCAGAGCCAGGAGTGACCCATATGCATCACTGGGTGTGACCCAAAAAGCAAAAATAAATAAATAAATAAATATAAATAAATGATAAATAGAAAGAAGCGGCCGCCGTGGGCTGGCACCAGGCGATGCAAGGCTCCTCTCGCCAAGCCAGGCACCCACCACCGAGTTCTCGTCTCTCTCGTGGGCCCCGCGGACACCCCCATGTTTAGGAAGTGTGGCCAGCGGCACCCAGGGCCCGCCCACACTGCCCGTCTACCCGCTTCCTCAGTTCTCAGCAACCCCAGAGGCCGTGAAGCGTCGCCCGGGAGGGAGCAGGGCTGGCCACGATCCAGGGTGGGACTCGCCAGCGAGGGCACGGGGACCACCAGAAACAGTATTTTAAAGACAGTGTCTGGGCGCGGGCCACGGAGCACAGCTCAGAGCGATGCTGCGGCTGCCGCCCCGACGCGGTGGTCCAGGCCAGCCCCGGGGGACATCAGAGGGAAGCACCTTACAAAGCAGACCCCGGGGGGCGGCGGGCCCCTCTCCTTTCGGAAGGCAGCAGACCCCGGGGGCGGCGGGCCCCTCTCCTTTCGGAAGGCAGCGCGGCTGGCCAGACGCCAGGCACCGGCCTGCACTCAGCCTCACTGGCGCCGGTGCCCATTCTGCGGAGACGGGAAAGCTCGAGTGACTCAGTGCAGAGCCGTGGGCCTCTGCGTGCCCCGTGAAAGGGCGCTGGGACAGGGCTCACGGGACAGGTCAGAGAAGCCCCAGCTGGGAGAGTGACGAGCCCTGCGGGCCTGCCCGGGCAACTGGGTGAGGCACACGGGACAGTCTGCGTGTCCCCTGTGAGAGGCGGCCACAGGGAGGGAACGTGAGCCAGAAAACAAAACAGACGCCGGGGCTGGGACCCGGGGAGGGAAACGTCTTCGTCATCTGTCCTTTAAGGCCATTTCCTCCTTTCGCTAGCAAATTCACACAAGCAGGCAGGCACCCATGCACACGTACACACAGCACGTGTGCTCGCACACACACACAAACACGCGCATACACACAAACACGTGCACACACACAAACACGCACATACACACAAACACGCGCACACACACAAACACGCGTGCACACACACAAACGTGCACACACACAAACACGCGCACACACACAAACACGCGCACACACACAAACACACGCACACACACAAACACGCGTGCACACACACAAACGTGCACACACACAAACACGCGCACACACACGAACACACGCACACACACAAACATGCGTGCACACACAAACACACGCACACACACACGCGCACACACACAAACACGCACACACACAAACACGCACACACACACAAACACGCGCACACGCGCGCACACACACACTTTGCTGTTGGGGCAGAGTGAATGGTGCCTGGATATCCGGGCTGGGAAGGTGGGAAGTGGACAGTCTTTTAAACACCTGCACCCAAAGGGGGTCTTACAGAGACGTTTTCCTGCGTCTCTGCTGTTTTCAGAGACACTCGGAACAAAGCCACGCCAGAGAGGCGGCCTGAGCCTGTGGGGACCCGTGTCCTGACTCGGGCCCGGGAGACAAGGACGCGGCTCCACCTTGGCCCGGACACCTCCACAGCTTCCAGCCGCGAGGGTCTGGGGTCTGCACCCAAACCCCACCACAGACTCAGGGCAGACCCCTGGCCGTGGGGTGGTAGAGCCGCAGGCCTGATCTTGCTGGTACACAGAAGGGATTGAACACGCCGAGTCTCTGGCCCCCTTCGCAGATGGGAGGCGACAGATACCGGGGGTGCTGAGCCCACTCTCAGGAGACTGGTCGTGAGAGTAGAGATCTCGGGGCCGGACACACAGTGCGGCCGGCCCTGAGTTGGTGCCGCACCTCACCGCTGACCCGCATCACGGGGCGTCTCCCTGGATTTTCAGACACCACAAAGAACTTGCTGGCTTTGTTTTCGAGAGTTATTGGGAGGTGCCCCTGGGGTCCTGAGGGTGCCTGAGGGCTTCCCGCCTCACCCAGAGAACGTGGCCAAGCCCCCACCTCACACTCCTGGCTTCCTCAGGGGCCGTGATGTCATCAGAAGTTAAGACCAGTGGGTGTTTAGCCCCTCCCAGATGCTCTCGACTGGTAGGCAGCCATTCTCAAAGTTAATTAACCAAATCTCTTTAAGAAAAATAAAGTCCAATGAGCACTGGCCCGGAGTGTTCACCCAGCAGTTAAGCAAAAGGAGACTCTGGCATGAGGGGAGAGGGCGGGAATCAGTGAGAGAAGACGGAGGGCGGGCGGAGGGGGACGGCAGCGACACGGGCCCGTGTGCCCGAGTGCCCTGTCCACCGAGGACAGCTACTGGCCATAGTTAAACAGAGACCCTGGGAACTAAATGAAGAGAATGAAGAGACAGCCCCAGCTCTCGGACTGAGGCAGAGGCATCCCGAGCTGACGGCCACACGGGCCGATGGCTGCTCCAGCCCGTCCCCTGGCTCGGTGACGAGCAGCGCGAGCGAGCGTGTGGGCGGGGCCAGCGAGGCCCCCCTCCTGGGTGGAACCGTGGGCAGCACTCTGTGGCTGAGGGGACGTTTGGGTCATGACTGAACAATAAGGCAGTGCGAGAGCCGGTCGTGCACGGAGAGTCCCAGACCCCGGGAACAGTGTGTGTGTGTGTGTGTGTGTGTGTGTGTGTGTGTGTGTGTGTGTGTGTGTGAAGCCCCACGCGGGTGCTCTGCAGATGGTGCTGGGGAAAGGGCCAGTTGGCGCAGTGGGAGGGCAAAGCTCCTCGCCCGGCTGCTATCCCCGGAGGGGAGGTGCTGGGGCCTCACAGGACGTTTCTCAGACGGCGCACCCGCCTGTGGCAGGGAGTCAGGCCAGTGACCCAAGAGGGAAAACGCATGTTACGACACACCAGGGGCTGGCTGGAAAGACGGGTGCTGGGGAGGGTCCTTCCTGGCCTTGCACGTGGCCAGCCCGGTTCAGTCCCCAGCACACATACGGGACCCGGGTCCCGCTAGAAGTGACCCCTGAGCAGAGAGCCAAGCGGAGCCGTGGCAATAGCTGGGGGTCACCAAACCCAGAGACCGAAACACCAGAACAGCGAAACAACAAAGCCGCAAACACGCAGAGCCGCCGCGTGTCTCACAACAGCCCCGCACACCTGCCGCCCCCGGGGCCTCGGCTCGGCTGTGGCGCGTTCTCCGGGCTTGCCACGTGAAAGACAGTGACCCCTGCCTTACGCGGCGGCTCCCAAGTGACAGGAGGAAGAGCACCATAAGTAGGAGGTGACGGCAGCGGGGGTGTGGGCCCTCCCGATCGTGGTAAAGCAAAAACGCTTAATCTGGGGACAGAGCCACGGAGAGAGTGAAGTGGCCGCCCCAGCACGGGGCCCAGCACGGGAGAGGGAGTGGGGGAGGGGGGGCCGGACCTCACAGGGTAGGGGGAGGAGATGACTGGTGACAAAGGTCAGAGTGCAGGTCCGACAATGGCCTTCCTGGCCCCCCGGCGTCTCCGCGCTGTGCTTCTCCGTCTGTGTTTTGGGGTGTCTTTGCTAGATGGGGGAGTGACCATGCTCCCACGTGCCAAGCAGCGACTCAACCTAATTAACGCGGTAATAGCGAACCAGGCCACAGCCAGTGCTCAGGCGAGAATCCTGTGACAAAGCAAGCGGCCTGTAATGGAGCCAATTACCACGCGTGGCCCGCCCGTGCCTCTCGTCACACGACTGTTAACATCGCGCCCTTCCCTGTGAAGGACACGGTCTAGTTAGATAAAAATCTGATCCTGAGCTCTCACCCAAGGGGCCAACCGACACAGAACAAAATGCGCCATTATTTTTTTTTTAATTGGGTGGAGGCCAACACAAAGAAACCGGCTCATTAAAACAAAACAAAACGAAACAAGATAAATGCTTTTTAGTTTGTGTTTCAAGCCATAGCTCGGGATGACCCAGCAACAGAGCTAAAATCCGGATCAATGGGATTAAAAAAAAAAAAACAGAGCAAGTCACGCGCCAGCTTTGTCTTTCTGGAGAGAAACAATTAGAAACGCTTCCTTGACCTTTTGGGAGCACTGTGGTAACTGCTTCAGGACAGACACGCGTGTGCGTGGAGGTGCCCGCCCGCACAGGTGCTGTGACAATTGCTTCTCTGAGCAAACGTCTCCATCCAGCGTCGGCTTCTCGGGGGCTCCTGGGCCCTGCACCCGTCCTCCTCAGCCACAGGGTGTGGGTCCCGAGAAATAAAGAGACGACACGGGCTAACACAGCGGGGCCTGGTTTCTCTTCCCCAGACAGGACGTGCGTGCCCCCTCCCAGCCTGCTCCAGGCCTGCGCCCCCCTCTGAGGCGGCCCTTCAGGACCCCGCTTCCAGGATGGCGCTCCTGCCTCGGATCCCGAAGACCATCCTGACGAACAGAGACGGTTCCAGAACCAGAGGTTTATGTAACAGAGGCCTGACAAACATCAGCCATCTCCAGCGGAGTCTAACGGGCTCCGACGGAGTCTCACCCACAGTTTGAGAGAGGGCCATTGAAGATGAGATGCCAGCACTTGTGGCCGCGATCGGCAGAGACAAAGAAAGCCTGAGAGCAGCGATGGCGAAGGGGCAGAGGGGCACCAGCGACCCGCCAGGGGACGCCCAGCCGAGACTCCCCCTGGAAGGCGGCGGGCGTGGGGCTCAAGATGTTCTCAGCTTTAAAAAGAATCCGGGAGGCCTGAGTAGGCTGCCTGGCTGGATCTTGGCTTCACGGCTGATAGTTATGACAGTTATATTAATAAATGCGCGTTGGGCTGAAAACCCTCCTAAGGATTCCATGGAAACAAAGACGCCCACGAAGGCTGTTCTATTTGCACCACAGTGAGTTTGCAGGTGCTCCCTAAAGGTTGGAAGAGTCTAGAATGTTTGTTGCAATCAGAAGGAAACAAGAAACCCTAGTGATTTGACTCCCGTACAGCTGAATTCGCCTTTCTTTCCTACATCCGGGTCCTTACATATTGAATGAGCACACTATCAGACTCACTTAGTACAGATTTCTCTGGAAGAGATGTACTTTACACGCAGACGGGACCATTCCTGCGGCCCAGTTAGAGCACACGGAACTAAGGGCAGGAGCACGGCGTTCTAGGTAATGCTTCTGTAGCTAATTGTCTTGAACAGTGGAGGATGGACAGACGTTTTGAAGTTACGCGTTTCTGTTTGCAGTTCTCACACCTCCTCCCGCACCCTTTACATTTCACAAAGACCCAGGCAAATCCTCCAGCTAAAGTACGCTCATTGACCATGGAGTTCACCCGAGACTTAGCCCGGAGTCTGTCCCACCACGGGTCTGCCACGGCAGGAAGTGTCAGTGGCATTCTCAAAGGTGCCAGTGGCCCTGTTCTTACAACCGAGATGCTGAGTCACATTTTCTAATGGCAATGTGGCTGCTGACCATTCAATTAATCTTCACTGTGGATTATCTGGATGGATCCAACGTAATCCCAGGACCGTGGAGAGGAGGGGGGATGGGCTAAGTGGTGCGGCTCCCTGAGGGGACTTGACCCCTGACCCCTGAGCTTTGGAGAAAGCGGAAAAACCCGAAAGACAAGCCGTCCTGGCAGCCACTAGCCGCCTTTCTGACATGGACTTCCTCCCTGCGCTCCAGAATGAACTCAGGACTTCAGGCACCTTGATTTTAGGTCGCTGAGAAGCACCTTAGACTTGACTCCTAGAAGAGCAGAGAAATTGCCAAGTTCAAGTTGTTAGAGCAGTACAAGGAAGCCAATAGGTCCCCACATCGACTGTCTGATCGGGAGCACTTTTTAGGGTGACAACAGGTGCCATTGGCAACTAACCAAGAACAGTAAGTAGGAGCCAGAAGAGTCTCAGGCGAGAAAGACTCCGGGGCCTTCCTGGAGTGCCGGACAGCTCTAGGACGTCACCGCCACTTTCCGGCTCTGGTGTCGCTCGAAAGTCACGTGTGCGTGCGCCCGATCCTGGCCCGAGGGACACTAAACAAGCAGAGGCTGTGGAGCAGGAGAGGGACGTGGCCTTGGCATTCAATTTCTCCCAACAGACCATTTTTTGGTAGACTTTTGCAAACGCGGATGCGGGCCCCGAGACTCAATTCTTATTTGTCAGTCATTACCCCTCCGAAATTGCTTTTCTATTACAGTAATCCAGATTTCTCTTTGACACCAATCACGCGCATTTCAAGTGATTTTTCTCAGCTTTATTCATTTATCGAAGTTGAATCTCATTATGGACCGACGCCTGGAGAGCTCCCAGGGAAACGGTATTTTTAAGCTCTTGTACCTTCCCTCCACCTGCCTTTAAACAGCTCTGCCGTTAGCTGGTCCGGGTGTGATGTTTACGGCTCTCTCTCAAAACCATCAAAGGGCCAATGAAAGTTCCCTACTTGCTAGATTATTAATTAAAGATTTTGACACAATTATCAAATGTTATTTAAAAGCTTGTTCTGCTCAGAGCTATCGTACTTTCTTGTCAGTTTGGAAATTTGCTTTTGGAGCATGTCTTCCATCAAACCCACTAAAAACCTTCTTTTAAAAAAATTTGCATGCATGCTCACAACCAGGCTGGACTTTGAGGGCAGTTTTGATTGAACTTCTGAAGTAACTTTAATTAGGTGGAAGAAATATATGCAGATATTCAAAATAACTTGAGCAGCTTGAGAAAGTTCCAGTGAACATTGCTCTCTCAAGAGGGGGCAGAGGCTGAGAATTTTAATTGATTCAAGAAGAGTTTATAGAAGTCCTGGGTGCCGGAACAATGCCAGATTCATTACGGATATGAACAAGGGTTAAAGGGGTTTTTGTGCAAAGGTGACGAACATGATACTTTTGAAAACAAAGCCATAGGAGAAACTTACTGAGAATTTAATTTTACTTGCCTTAACCCCTGTTCAAATTAAAATGCAGAAGAGTGGGATAGAATGTACTGTTTGTGTATTTTTAAAAACAGATCTTAAAAAAATTAAAAAATAAGTATTAAATTGTGGCTTATGAAACATGATATTCTCTTAAAATGGAGATTGTCATAAAGACATTTAAATTATAGCCAAATAAAATTCAGGTGGATTAAAGTATTAAGAGAAAAGAAATCAGTGAATATTACTTCATAGAGTAGAAAGGTATTAACATTATAATTTGTTGTGTGAACTGTTGAGCAATTAAAACTACTTATATACATGTTTAATACGACTAAATGTCAAATACAGATAAAAAAAAATGGAGAAAAATGTTTGTATCATGTGAAACCAAAGCTTACTATCCTGAGTACCTAAAGAGATG